>NW_023415505.1:0-13795 GCF_013373865.1 Monomorium pharaonis | reverse complement strand
ACTCTTTAGGCTTTTATCAAAAGATAAAATGGAAATACTTGTCTCAAAACTTGTTCATGCCGTCCTTGTGAAACTTCTTTTTATTATGACGAATCAAAAATATATATATGTTTTTTTCTATCATAGTAACATCACACCCAATGTCCATTAACATTAATACTCATGTAACTTATACAAATGTAATGAACTAGATTCACAAGTATCTAAATCAAATCAGAAACTATGTAAAATCTGTATATGTTTTTCATTTTCTGACATAGACGGTATTGTATCAGGAATATAAGTTTGCAACGTACTAACGGGTTTATAACTTGAATTACTTTTTAAAAGGTGATTAAAATGCTCCATGTGCATATCTTCTAACCACCCACCTTGAACAATAATACTTTTTTCTTCTGACGGGAGCATTATTTGTTCTTTTGTTTTTATGGACATTTTTATGTAAAATAATTGTTTATAATAAATAGAACAATTTTGTATTAACGCACAGTTTATTAAGGCGCACAGCAACGTTTTTATATACGCGCACAGCAGCCGTATTTATATAAACGCGCAAAGCAGCCGTTTTTATATACGCGCACAGCAGCCGTATTTATATAACGCGCACAGCAGTCGTATTTATATAAACGCGCAAAGCAGCCGTTTTTATGCGCACAGCAACCGTTTTTTTATATACGCGCACAGCAGCCGTATTTATATAAACGCGCAAAGCAGCCGTTTTTATATACGCGCACAGCAGCCGTATTTATATAAACGCGCACAGCAGCCGTTTTATATACGCGCACAGCAGCCGTATTTATAAAAACACGCAAAGCAGCTGTATTATATATGTATAAAAAAGAAAAAATAAAAGGAAAAAAAAAGAAAAAGCCTTACCTCTCTTCTCTAAATCAGTAGATAATATAAGATCTATGTGACTAAAAATAACACGTAAAAAAGAAATATTACATATAAAGCCTCATCTACATAGCAGTAGTAGTAAAGTTGTAAGGTCATTGGCCAATATTCATAGTCAAATCTTATTTTAAGATTGTCTCAAGCAATGTCTTAAAATGCTAATACGACTCTGTGATTGGTTGATGACATCTTAAGACACGTACCTATAAGATAATTTTAAATATGAAACCCGGACTATAAATATTGGAACATAAAGCTTATACTCATTGGCTGTCGCAAATTACAACTACCTTTACCACTATAGCTATTATAGACGAGGCTTAACATAGCATCTCAACAGTCTGACCCCACCCTCTAAAGCTCGGAAACGGCTTTAAAAATGATGAACACTTGGGGCTTGACTTGGGCCGGTATTCATAGGCCGGTACCGGTATTAATAGTCAAATCTTATTTTAAAATCATTTCGAACAATATATTAAATGCTAATACGGCTCTATAATTGGTTGATGGCATCTTAAGACAATACTTAAGATGATCTTTAAATATAATGGCCTGTTCTTTTTCACTGCACTGCTGTACTCGTGCAATAAGTTAGAGTGAGAAAAAAATATATTTGTCTTACTCTAACAGTGCAACAATGCAGCGAAAAAGAACAAGCCACAAGATTCGACTATAGCCAATATTCATAAATGTCTTATTTTTAATTTAAAATGTCTTAAGTACTGCCTTAAGATGTCATCAACCAATCAAAGTATTAGAAACGGAATTTATAGACCGATCTATTCAAGACCCATCTTAAGCACGATCTTGAGACGTCAATGCTGTTATTTCATTGGTTAAGTAAGTCTTAAGTCTGCTCGAAGCTAGACTTAAGACAATTCTTGAATCATAGGACGGAATTCATAGACCGATCTTAAGCTCAAGAATGGTCTTAAGTCTAGCTTCGAGCCGACTTAAGACTTACTTAACCAATGAAATAATAGCATTGACGTCTCAAGATCGTGCTTAAGATGGGTCTTAAGTAAAATTCGACTATGAATACCGGCCTTAAAATAAGACTCAAATATGAATACCGGGCTATGAATATTGGTCAGGTATTCAATAACGACAAGATTACAAGATCACCTTAATATTTATATACGTCCTCCTGACCTTGGCAACATCAAAGTCAAAATCATATTTTTTCCATTATTAATATCCTATCTACAATTTTCATCTGAAACATTTTTCCATATCTAAATCTAAAGCCATTTCCGAGACTTAGGAAATAAGTTAGTAGAGACGCTCTTGTTTAAAATAAAAATATTAATTTTTTTCCAGTTTACACTTTTAATTATAACATAATATAAAAATCAAATAAAGGCAAACGAGCATTGAGAACGCAGTACTTATACCATAAATATACTTATATTTTCATAATAACTCTTCAATAATTGACGAATTAGCTTTTTAATACAAAAGGTTCTATATTTCTAAAAAAATTATTATTGCTTTTCACATTTTTACTCCTTCAGAAATACAGAATCGACCACCTTAAATCTATATTTAAATCCAAAAGTTTGATTATTTCAATCAGTAGTAGAACAAAAATATACATTGCAACGAATATGCTCAGATCATAAAAGGTTAACATATTTAATTGTAAAAGCATTGTTAAAATTCGGATTGTCAGAATAAGTATAAACAGGTCAAAACCTATAAAAATAACATAACCGTGTTTCACTTTTAATCGCGCCCGCTTGCTTTTATCTAATTTTGTAAAATTCCAAGAGTCTATTTTAAAAATAGTTATACATTTATTTGATACTTACTAAAATATTATTTTCAATACTTTCTTCTCACCTTGATTTAATAATAATCAAATTATATTGATAATCTGTATCAATAATAAAGACAAACCGCGGCATAAACAATCTGTCAACAATAAAGACATCATCCAAACGGCTATAAAATTTTCTAAGCTGTGTTCGCAAACGCTAGAAATAAAAACCTTGATTGGTTAATTCTCTTATGCGTTATACATTAGGCTAACATTTCATGTATCGTACGACAAGTTAATTAGACTTTTCAATTGGCGATAAGATAGAGCATTTCTAGAAACTCGGAAATCTCTCTAATCTATGACCAATCGAAACGTCCAATCAGTTGGTCGTACAACACATGAAATATTAGCTTTATGCGTTATGAAAAAATCTGTGCCGGGCCCCAGAAAGTGAAAAGATGGCGGTAATGAAGACGTAATGTAAGTACATCATATTGTTAATATTACAAATATTTAAGAAATATACACATTCTTAGGATATCTATACTAAACTAAAGAATAAATTTATTTTCAGAATGATGGAGACGGACTTGTCCGGAGACGAGATAATTGCACATGCAGCTTCTGAAATAGAGAAGCTGCATGTGCAACAAACGACGAATATGCCGCCAACGGCGGCGGCGGTGGCAGGACCCTCGGCATTGGCTCCGCCACCACCACCACCACCGCCGCCGACGGCGCCGACGACGTCGGCCCCACTACCTCTACCATCGCCGCCGTCGACATCGGCCCCACCATCGTCGCAGTCGCCGTCGACATCGGCCCTACCACCACCACCGCCGCCGACCTTACTATCAACAATACCGTTACCGCCGCCGCCACCGCCGATGGCGACGGCGACGGCGACGGCGGCGGCGGCGGCGGCGGCAGCGGCGGCGTCAGCCCCACCGATGTGGTGGGCCCCATGGATATGGCCGTGGGGAATTATGTCACCGTCGACATCGGCCCCACTATCATCGCCGCCGTCGACATCGGCCCCACTACCATCGCCGCCGTCGACATCGGCCCCACCACCACCATCAGCATTGTTGCCACAGCAATATACAAGACGTAAGTAACCAAGACCTTGCAGTGGTTTTTTCGCCTCTTTTTAATTAAATTGATAAAAATATTAATATTTTATTAATGTTTTATTTTTTCTTTTTTACAGCTCCTCGCTGGCAACGTGGAAATAAAAAATTTAAAAAAAGAGGCGGCGGGCAAAACCGCGGGAGAGGCCGTGGGAGAGGCCGTGGGAGAGGCCAAAACATATATATTACGTACCAATAAAAAGTAAGTAATATAAGTAATACGAAAACAATATGAGGCTTGTTCTTCGTCGCTGCACTGCTGTCTGGTGCAATAAGTTAGAATGAGAAAAAATATTTGTCTTATTCTAACTTACTGCACCGGTGCAGCAGTGCAGCGACAAAAAACAGGCCTATAGAAACAACACGTCACAATAAACGTGTATAAAATAATAATATTTTGTTTCGTTTCAGAGCACCTGTCCTGGGACAAAAACTCGCGCGCGTACAGTTGGCCGTGCCTCTTGATATATTTTAATTAACTGTATTTTAACTTTTTTAAATAAATATTAAGCATTCACATAAACACATCACTGTGCAGTTTTGAATTCACGTGGCCCGCATTTTCCTTTCCATAAGTATATAGGGAACAAGAATAGCTATTGCGGCTACTCCAGTCCACAGGTCTGGCGCAAGGAGATGGATCTGAGTGTGCCATGTGCAACCTGGAGATACGCTTACTGGAGGGTGAGATTAGTATTAATAATTTGCAACATCAGTGAACGCGAGTCAAAAAATTTTGATCTATTCGTGCATCCATGTGGGAGGAGTATTTTCATGGAGCATTGCAAGTAAGCTATCGAGAGCAGGTATACCTTGAAAGTCTTCTGTGAAGGGCAGATCAGACCTTTGAAGAACAGCAGTTGCGGTACAATATTATATTTAGACAGCATACAGTTTTACAAACCTAACTTAAAGAATACTGTCAAATGCGTTGCCTCAGCTATTTAGTATCATATTAAGAATAGAACCTCGCAGCAATAGATCAATATATTTGATAAGAAACTGCACTCATTAACAATAATATATCACTTCTGTAAATCAGTGATCATAGTATGAATCTATTTCTACCTTTATTTCTGTATATATCTACTATATAATTTTTTTTCACTTTCTTTTATTTAAAATTCTACAGTCTTAAATTCGATCCCAGCTGTTCAACGTTGAATGATGGTACAGATTTAACTATGTAAGTACTTATATAGTCAAACATATCTATGCTTAAAACAGTATCTAACAGTATAAATCTATCTTTCAGAAAGGTGGTGTTTCTGATGATTATGATAAACTTAATTCAGAGCATAAGCCAATATTCTAAAAACATTGTTTAACCACTTAGCTCACCACTGACTATGCTATTATAAACGTTATACTTTGAACACTTACTTATGTAGAAAGAAGATGCTGTAGATGCTGCAATTTAATATAATCTTTCTTCCAGTGTATATACCAAATTACTTATTACTCTCAAATGTAATTTTTATGATGTAAGAAAATAATAGTTTAAAGTTAATAGCATTGATTGTATTAAGTTAACATAATCTGGAGCATAAGCAGATGTATAAATTTATTAAGACATTGTTGTTTAACGTCGTTTAGCTCACCGCTGACGGTGCCATTATTACTATTATTACATTATTATTATTTATTTTACTTATATTATATGCCAAATATTATTTCTTGTTTTATCAATATTTACAATAAACTGAATGAAAGTGAAATGAGATACAGTAGAAACAACAAAATCTATAGAAAGTGATATTTGACATATGAGTAAAATAAATAATAATGTAATAATACTAATGTTGTAATGGCACCGTCAGCGGTGAGCTAAGCAGCGTTAAACAACAATGTCTGAATAAATTTATATATCTGCTTATGCTCTGGATTATGTTAACTAACTTTAAACTAAAAGAATTTTCATTATCATTATTTTCTTAAATCATATAAATTACATTTGAGAGTAAGTAAAATTTGGCATATACACTGGAAGGAACATTTATATTAAATTGCAGCATCTACAGCATCTTCTTTCTGCATAAGTAAGTGTTCAAAGTAAACCAACGTTATAATAACACAGTCAGTAGTGAGCTAAGCGGCGTTAAACAATATTCTTAGAAATTTATATATCTGCTTATGCTCCGGATTTAAGTTTGTCATAACATCAAAAACACCATCTCTCTGAAAGATAAATTTATACTGTTAGATACTGTTTTTAAGCACATATATCTTTGATTACAGAGTTAAAGATAGATACTATTTTTAAGCACTGCATGATGTATGGAAATTTTTTTTATCTGTATCATCATTCAATCGTTAAACAGCTGAAATCTTAGGATCAAACTTATTAAGACTATGGAATTTTAAATAAAGAAAAGTGAAAAAAAATTTCATAGTAGATATATACAGAAATAAAGGTAAAATAGATTCACACTATGATCACTGATTTACAGAAGTAATATATTATCGTTAATGAGTGCAGTTTCTTATCAAATATATTGATCTATCGCTGCGAGGTTCTATTCTTAATATAATACTAAATAGCTGAGGCAATGCACGGTTTTTCAACGCACTTTGATGAGGCACGGTATTCTTTAAGTTAGGTTGTAAAACTGTATACTGTCCAAGTATAATATTGTACCACAACTGCTGTTCTTCTTCAAAGGTCTTATCTTCCCTTCACAGAGGACTTTCAGGGTACACCTGCTCTCGATAGCTTACTTGGAATGCTTCATGAAAACTCCTGGTACATAGATGCACCAACAAATCAAAGTCCTTGCGTTCACTGATATGATTGCAAATTATTAATATTAATCCCACTCTCCAGTAAGTGCATCTCCAGATTGCACATGGCACACTTAGACCCATTTCCTTGCACCCGACCTGTGGACTGGAGTAGATGCAACAGCTATTCTTGTTCCATATATTATTTTGCATATGGAAAGAAGAATGCAGGCCACGTGAATTTGAAACTGCACAGTGATGTTTGCGTGAAAGCAGTACGTTTTGAGTTAAATAGCTTGGGCATCAGAGTACTGGGTACTACTTTTGCTTGCCAACATTATCCTCTTTTTTTTTATAAATCACGATTTTGACTGCTTATCCATGGTAGTATACCCTTAGAGCGAGACACTTTTTCTTGTCTTTTTTTAATTTAATCAATGGTAGGACGTATAAACTTAGCGCGAGGCACTTCTTCCTCTCTTTCTTTTAAAACTAAAAATAAAACATAACACAAAGAATCAATCTTATTTCGGAATATTTATTTCATACAAAAAAATGAAAATTTTGTGTAACTTATCTGATAATTTTCAAATTAGGCATAGCCATATTTTCTTCCATGATGTAATCTACGATGTAATATAAAAAATATGCATAAAACTAAATGATGCATAATAATAATAAAAATTAACTCGTCATTAACCTCGCGCATGTCAACAAGACACTAACCTCGAACTGTCACATGATTAACCTCATTACCTCAATACACGAATATACGGACGGCGCGCCGATCGCCAATCGCGATACAGATGGTTTGTTCTTTTTCACTGCACTGCTGCACTGGTGCAGTAAGTTAGAACACTAGTGTAGCAATATAGCTAAAAGGAACAAACCTATAGTTACTCGTGGGCCGTGTCAATTCGTAAGCCATCTATCGCGCGGAAAGCAACAGTACAAAATACAAACCGCCGCCATTTGTCCTGGCGGCCGGGCGACGACGATAATGACTACGACGTTTCTTAAACAGATTTACTCTTGAGCGAAAAACTTTAATCGCAATATCTTCGCTCGTAAGTTACGTAGCGGAAAAATAAAAATACTTTCATTATATAAATCGGATCCAAGCTATCCATTAAACTTATTTAGAAATCAATCGATTCAGCCGTTATTGAAAATCCGATAATTACAGAAAATCGCAAACGGCGTCTCGCGTAATAAAAGAAGCAGCGGTGGTGCCTCGCTGCGCGTACACTTGGCGCGAGGCACTACCGTGCCTCTTGATAAAAATATTATTGCATAATATTCTTATGTTTTGTAACAAAAATGTTTAATAAACTTACACAGTTAAGTTTTATAATATTTTTATTTATTATTTAATTTGTTTTTTGTAAATGCAATTGGTTATAATATTGTTGTAAATATTTGTTATTGAAATCAATTTTTAAATAATAAAATTAAAAAATAATTTTTTTACAGAAATCGGCACTTTATTTCTACTCACAAACTACTATGAAAAAAACTGTGACAAAGTTTATGAAAATATTATTTGTGGATGAAGTAGCTGCAAAATTTAGTTGGACTGGACAAAAAGAAAATAAACAGAAATTTGAAACATTGTTTTTATGGAAAATTATATTTGGTAAGAATATATTTATAATTATTTAAGTCTGAAATTCTATTCTAAACTTTATTTTTGTAAAAGTAAAATTGTTAGTTAAATATAAAATATTTAATAAGAGGATTAAAAAAATTTTTATACTTATTTTTTATATCAGTAAAAATAAGCAAACTATATTATACAAATGTTAATATTGTTTCTTAAAAAAAGTAAATATTTTTAAAAATATATTGCAACGTTATTATATAATATATATACAATATATAATAATAAATGACTTGTTTAAAAAAGGTTTCTACTTTGTTGAGTTCATAAACAAGCAAATTAAAAAATTTTTTTTGTAACAAATTACTAAGGATAGAACAATGAAACTTGAAATACATATAAATACGTTTTTATTTATTATAAAAAATATTATAAATTATATCAATATGGAGTGAATAATATTTAATTTCAACCAAGGTAAACCCCTTATTTATATTTTTTAGCGCTTAAAATTTTATGTACTCTATATTTTGTGTAAATTTTATTTTATTTTGATAAAAAAACATTTACATTAATAATTTTTTTATAGAAATATTTTTTACAGGTTAAATTAATTTTTTTATTCTGATTTTAGGTTGTAAGAAGTAAATTTAAAGACGTCAGTGAAGGGGATGTAAGCGCATCTCTTAAAATTTGGTTGTCTCACGCACAAGATCGACTAAAAAGAAAAACAAGATTAATTAAAATTATTTTTTACAAATGTAACTTTATATTTAATTTAGAATTCTTATGTTACTTACAAAAAAAGACTATATGTTTGACAGTGTAGGTTTTATTTTATAAATATTTTATGTTATGTACGATTTTTGTTTTTTCTTTCTTAAATTTTTTAAAGATTATATAATTCGAAAAATATATAATTGTTACTGTCAGTTAAAATATAATAAGAAACTGGATATTTTATTTATAAAAGTAAATAAATTATATCATTTTATATATCCTTTGTATAAATAAAAAATATTTATAACTATTCCTAACATTAATTTATGATTATTTATTAACTATAGGAATAATTTGTTTAAATTATGAGATGTAAAGAGGTGGGGGGAGAAAGAAGAAGGTAACTGGATTTGGAAAGGAAAGAAGTTAGAGGAGGTAAATAGTTTAAATACTTGGGGTACACGTTGTTGGCAAATGGAAAACAGGATGGACATGTAGAAGAAAGAGTAAAAAAGGGTTCGGCTATTTTAGGACAGATCTGGGAATAGGGAAAAGGAGGTTTGGAAGAGATTGGGGAAGAAGGCTATGGTTATTTGATAGGTTGGTGTGGTCAGTGGTAAGTTATGGAGTAGAGATTGGGGGATGGAAGATGAGAATAGGGATAGAAAGATTGCAGGAGAGATACTTGAGATGGATGTTAGGAGTAAAGAGAAGTGTTTCCAGGATATATGATAGAGAAGAATTGCAAAGAGATAGATTGAAGGGAAGAGCGGGAATGAGAGCATGGGGAATGAAAAGAAGTTAGAAGAGGGAGGAGGGGGAGAGCTGGCAAGGAGATGTTGGACGGAGATAAAGAAGAAAGCGAGGGAGGGCAAGGCAAAATCAGGGTGGGAAGAAGAAAGGGAGAAATTTTTATAAAGAGAGGGGTTGGGAGGGTGGAGGAGGTGGAGAGGTTTAGGGAGAAAGGGAGGCTAAGAGGAGAGGAGATGTAAAGGCAAGGTATAGGTTAGGGGGAGTAAATGAGGGGGGGAGATATTGGGAGGAGGAGGAGAGGAGGACATGTAGGTTGTGTGGTTGGGGGGAGGAGACGTGGGAGCATGTTTGGAAAGAGTGTATAGATTGGGGGGTACAAAAAGGTTGGCAGGAGATGGTGGAGGAAATATTGGGGAGGAGGGGGATGGAGAGTGGTGGATGGAAAGGTTAGATAGATTAAGGGAGGATAGGAGGAAGATAGCGAGGAGGAGGGGGAAAGGGAAAAGAGAAAGAGAAAAGAAGGTAGAGCGCATGTGGATGGATGAATGTAAAAGAAATGGATGGAAGAAGTGTGCAGCGGAAGCGGAGGTCTAAGTGTGAATGGGAATGGAGGTATGAATGCTCTTTCTCTCTCTCAAAGCGAATGCGAATGTGAATGTGAGTCAAGCGGCGGATATTAGTTTAAGTACAGAGAAAGCGAAGACTGATTGTAAGCGGAGCGGAGGTCTGCTTGTACCCCGCAAGGGATAAGCAATAAACATTATTATTATTATTATTATTGTTTAATTTAACAAGTCAGTATTTCTTTAATTAATAATGTTTAATATAACATCACGTTTGAATAAAGTAAATCTAAAAAATTATTTAAACTAATCGTTCTGTCTCTCTCTCTGTATTAGAATAAAAAATATTTAAAAAAACTTATCGGATTAAATTTAATATATCTAATAATTTGTCTAATAATTTAATTTTATTTTGATTAACACATTTCTAATTTAAATTTTTATTAAAAAATGCTTTAATACAGGTAATCTTAAAGTGCTTAATACAATAACCATAAATTTAAATTTAAACGTACCAGTCATCAGGTCCGGACCTACGAAATAAATTTACTGTAAACAACATGCCACTAGAGTGCAATTTACATGTTCCAATCATACAAAACTCTAGTACGGAGATACAAAATAACTCTACCTCAAACGTGTTATCAGAGTGCAATTTACATGTACAAGTCGCACAAAATTCTAGTACGGAGCAACAAAATGAATCTACTTCAAACAACATGTTACCAGAGTGCTATTTACATGTTCCAATCGTACATAATTCTAGTATGGAGATACAAAATAACTCTATCTCGAATGACGTAATATCAGAATGCAATTTACATGTACAAGTCACACAAAATTTTAGTACGGAGATACAAAATGAATCTACTTCAAACAATATGCCACCAGAATGCAATCTACATGTTTTAACTGTACAAAATTCTAGTACGGAGATATCTCAAACGAGGTGCTATCAGAGTGCAATGTCCATGTGCCAGTTGTACAAAATGCTAGTAAGGAGCTACCAAATGACTCTATTTTAAACGACATGCTATCAGAGTGCAATATTCATGTGCCAGTTTTACAAAATGCTAGTTTGGATCTAGAAAACGAATTTACCTCAAATGACATGCTGTCAGAGTGCTCTTTAAATGTGTCAACCATACGAAATGTTAGTACGGAGTTAGAAAATGAGTCTGCCTCAAACACCATGCTGTCACAATGCAATTTGTATGTGCCAGTTATACAGAACGTTAATACAGAGCTACAAAATGAATCTTTCTCAAACGACATGCTATCAGAATGTAATCTACGTCAGAATATATTTAATCAATCAGAAACATCTATTGATAATTTTACGTTAAATACTAATTTTGATCAAACAGTAACAATTTTATTTGGTGAATTGAATAATTTAGGGATATCTCCGAATAATATGTTAAACTATTCTAATGAAGATGAAAATAATGTATCTAAGAATCTTAATCAATCCTGCAATGTGGATAATTCTATGGAAATTGAAAATAACAAATGAAGCAAATAATGAAAAAGTGATGAATGATATTGATGTGGCAAAATTAATAAAAGAATCTAATAACAATTTAAAACAGGTTAATCGTAGGTTTGACATATCGAACTTAAATAATTCTGATTGTAGTGATTGCTACAGTGATAAAGATCCTGATTATCATTACAGTACTGATTCAGAAAATTCGGAGGTAGAAGATGATGCTCAACATTGTTCAATACAATCTAATAACACTACAAATAGTAGTTTAGAAACATCATTAAATGCGTCTAGACAACAAATTTGTGATGATGCTAATTTACATGTCGAATGTTCAAAACCTAAAGGTCAAGAAAAGCAAAATTTCTGTTTTTATTGCAAAAAAATGCAGGCAACAATAAGTAGATATTTAGAACGTGTTCATAAAAATGAAGAGGATGTAAAAAAGTTTACTGGACTACCAAAAGATACAGAAATATTTCAATATAATTATTTATATATAATGAATCTTTCTCAAACGACATGCTATTAAAATGTAATTTACGTCAAGATATGTTTAATCAATCAGAATTATCTATTGAAAATTTTACATTGAATACTAATTTTGGTTTTGTGTTAAAATAAAAGTAAAAGATAATAAAGTAAAATTAAAATGATAATATTTAATATTCAATACTTTCATTATATTATTTTAATTAAATTTCTTTATTTATTTTTTATAATGTTGTTTGTCTCTGTTACGGAGACGTGTTAAAAAAAGAGCTCGCACGGTCCTGAGAGTGCGAGCGGCGGCAGCTCAGCCGGGTATAGGCGCCGTGCGAGCGGAATCGGGGGCGTTGGGTGAGCGCGCGTGTAAGTTGTTGATTTTGCTTAACGACAGCGGTGTGTGTTGCTTTGCCTGTTTCTTGCGTATTGAAGATCGTTTCTCAGCTGGAGTACGAGTGAGGAGTTCCCAGAAATTGAGTTACTCATCTGTGATCTTCGGAATTATCCAACATTCAAGGATAGAGACGAAGGATTTCTCTACTCTTAAATTCGTCGAGATCTCAGGGCGCCCGATTGCAATCCCTTTTCCCCTTCCGAATAACACGAGTCCTTAAGTTTGATCACACGGTCGAGAGAGTCACCACCTCATTTTCACCTTACCTTCCTATTCCTTACCTCTATTCATTAACACAAAGTCATGTCAGGCAAATGCGGGTACGATCGCAGGGCGCGTTCAGACTGTTGGACGGCCATTTTTACGCACGTCTCGGTACGCTCCTTGAGAGCTATAACATGAGCACGAAAAGTTGTGCCCGGGATTCAATTCGAGTCATTTGTTATATTCTTTCTAGAATTTTATTAATTAAAAACTCTCCGAGGATAAAGTAAAACGCAATAACTAAGATACTAGCTCGGGTTGATCCTCGCATCACCCTTGAGGTTACAGTATTGACGATACTCTTCCCTGACGTATACTAGGTCGGGTCGACAATTTTGTCACCCTCGAGGTAACAGTATACATGCAAACAATTCAGATACTAACTCGGGTCGACTATTATCACCCTCGAGGTTACAGTATCATGATCCACCTTTTCGAGGTATACTAGCTCAGGTCGAACACTCGATTCACCTTCGAGGTTACAGTATACGCTTCCTGGTAGTCTTTACCTTCCCTTTTTTTTTGTTTTCTAATTTTAACAGCCAAAGCCGATAGCAACCGAGAAGGAAACAACGCAACCAGAAGAAAGATCCCTGCAATAAAATAACCGAATCATCCCAACCAAGGATTATCCAGGCTGAAATCCTTTTTTTCATCATCGACACGCCACTTCCCCTCCTACCAAGAAGAACGTCACCTCCTTTTCCTGAAAAACGAGTACAGCCTACGAAGAGAATATACAGGGTGTCCCTGAGCACCCACGCCAATGCTTGTAAAGAGGTAGAAGGGATCGAGACAAACATAAATACCCAATATTGTTTGGGTTTGGTTTACCAATAATCGAGATATAAATTTTTTTAATTGTGCGAATGAGAGCGCGCGGAAAGAAGAGCTCGAGCCGCTCGAGCCGTAGCACGGCCCACTGTCTCGAGTATTGGCGCCGGCGGCCGGGGGGAAGAGGGAGAGTCGCGCCGCTTCGGTGCTTCGCTGCTCCCACTTCCCATCGCACCGCGTCT
>NW_023415504.1:0-10327 GCF_013373865.1 Monomorium pharaonis | reverse complement strand
GAAAAAAATTCACAGGAGGGAATTTTACAAGTCTGGTTTCACAGAGTTAAATGCACAGGGCGATTAAATGTAGATTTTATTTCTTTATGCGTTTACACACAATCACTTTTCTTATTCGATTAATATATATACATTTTAAATACATATAAAAAAATTTTATTAAATACAATAAAATTGATAAAGTATTTCCTGTACAGGTAGTGACAACTTTTATTTTATTAACATTACCTGTGTACATTTTTATTAGGCTTCACGAATAAAATAAATTAAATTAAAAAAAATAAAGAATTCCTGAAAAAAATTTAATTTAGAAAACGACATTTATTCATATTACCTGATCGATTGGTACTCTGATAAAATTATTCGATACCTTTATATTCATTACACGAGAGAAATATCTTCATTAGGAAAACGGGCTTTCGCATCATCTCCATTACGATTACGATTCGATTATCGATGGTGGAGATTGAAATTCTGCTGTAACTCAATTATAATGAAAATCTTCGAGTAACTTAGTCGATGGGTGTCGAGATCGTTCTTGAGATAATTCTCTTCCAGACATCGGAAGCATAATTGAATTTTACGTCATCGACTTAGAAGCGCGTCCGCTCCCAAATAAGCTTGTCCTCTTGAGCTTACCTTCTAATGAGTGCCATCTGTCCTTGCATCTCTTTGTACGTCTGCTGTCACATACTCGACCTATTTTTACTTATGCAACTTCTAAACTTAAAAAGTATCTATAGATAGCCTTGAAAGATATAAGAAATGATGTACAGAGTCTCCCTCTAAATTTAAAGTGTTCCATAAAACGTTAATATTTAATGGAATTATATTATTTGTATTTTAATTCAAACGTATATTAAATTATTTTAAAAAACTTTTAATTATCTTATGTATTTAAATTAACAGAACGATACAAAAAAAGTTTAGATTATATTTTTAGATTGTCTGTAAGCCAATAATATATTAACATATGGATTACACAATGAAATTGAAGATTAAGAAGTATCAGAAAATTAAATTACTCAATGTGAAATATTGCTTCCTTAAAGAGTCTGTTCTGACTACTTTTAAGACCAGTTTTAAATATACCTTTGAGACATCCTACCTTCCCTCGATGCTTCAAAAATGCAACAGAGCGGACACACTTGTACCATTTTAAGATAAACGAAATATTGAGAACGGAAATGTCGAAACAAAGAACGTCTAGTTGTACCGTACGCTGTACGAACTGATGTTTTTGTAAGTGATCTCGTTGTTTGACCGAGCAATCAAACTTTGCAAGATAGAAGAAAATTTTTGTCGCGTTTTAATAAGCAGAAGTCCTATTCCTGATAAAGCATTATTTGTAAAAAATAATATACATGTATTATAGTTAAATCCTAAGAATTAAAGCTGTAAATTGAGATTTATAATAAAAGTTTTACATATAAAGATTTATGATTCTGATAATAAACATATCTAGCATAATAACAGATAAAAAATTACAACATTTTTAACATTAAAATGTATTCCTTAGTATACATAAATACTTGGAAAATATGTATTTTCTTTCCTCGTTTTATTAAAACCAGAATTTTCGTGTCCATAAATTTAAAAAAAGATAACGCAATCGTAGTCTCTTGTCAAACATTTTACGTTTCAGTTTTTTCCGCAAAGATTATGTAACATTGAACGATGGTACCGCCGTTTTTCTTCCCCAAGCAGAAACTTTTCGATGCTACTTTCGTGTTCCTCGGTTTGTCTCATCCAGCGATAAAGTCTTGCCAAGAAAAGTAAGACGTCTGCTGTGAATTTATATTTCGGAAGTCTCGAAGGAGTCGTTCAAAAATGGCGTAGGTCTATTATTGTATATGTAAGTTAGTGACCATTTCTTGAAATATATTTAATATAATAAAAAATTTTTTAATTATTTTACACTGAAAAATTTATATTATTTAGTAAATATATTTATTTTACTATTATTTTTTCATCAAAGATATTTCGTAAATTTGTAAAAAGTTATTTTATATTATAAAATCTGATATTTTAGATTTTTAATAAATTTATTTATTAAGTAAATTTATAAGGCAAATATAAAATTATTAAGTAAATATGTTTATCTGATAACAAAGAAAATTTTTTCAGTATATATAAAGTAAAGGCAGGACATGGAATAGGCTATTAATATGAAATAAGGGTTTATTTTTTAAAGAAAGAATTGGATTCAGGTGGCAATCACTGTAAGTTATTGCAAAACATATTATAACAGTGAGCCTTGTGTGACAATAGTGACAATTTCGACAGTATGTAGTTATTCTTATTTTTATTGCTCTAGTTGAGATATTATTACGTTTTTCTTTTTTAATAAAAAGTACATTACCTTTTATAAATTTACTATGTTTTAAATGTATTTCTTATTTGTGCAATATGGTTCTTATTTTATAAAAACTCTAAATTTTTAGATTTTTTAAGAAAAAAAATATTAATATTTTGTTGTGAATAACAATATTTACTTTAAATGATAATATTTATCTTATACAATAATTTAATAATTTTGTTTTATATTTTTTGTTATCCATGCACAATAATATTTTTTATTTTTGTATGTCGTTTTTATGTACTGTAAAGATATAAACTATATTTAATTGTATTTTGATCAGTTTACAGAAATAAACAAGTTTAAATTTTATTTATTGTGTTATTTATTTGAATGTTACAGTTAATATATTTCTTAAGAGTTTTGCATAAATTAGAAGCCTTAATATTATATACTATATATCAAAATTTTGTGTGTGTGTGTGTGTGTGTGTGTGTGTGTGTGTGTGTGTGTGTCAATTTAAAAACAAATATTTTATCTTACCTTCCATATTACTCTATCCTACTGCAACATATATATGTATTATTATTGTATTTAAGAAAAAGAAAGAAAGGAAAGAGAGAAGAGAACAAGTATTTAAAAAAGGCAAAATAATATAGTTCGTATATTTAGCAATTCAAAACATACAAATAATATGTTTTTAAAACAATACCTTTCTGCAGAATATTGAAAATTTGAAACTGTTTCATTTTAATTTTCTGTCATATATAACAGACTATCATGTACTAAACTCGCCTCTATTCTTTCAAGAACTGAAAAATGTGCACGTGCGTGCATGCGTGCACGTAAAACTATCGCGCGAGGGGCATTCGACCGTATGAGCGAATCAATATACTAGGTACTACAAACTCCCCCATAAATAACACGTTGACAAAACAGTCCGATGTCCTTCCTCCCTTTTCTGTTGAAGAGAATAACACGCATGCACATTGGCAACGCCTGTGTTCTAACAATAAGTTATTGCGCTTCTATAGCTGAGATCGAAGAAGTTGCATCCTTCTTTTGTCTCTTTCTTTTTACAAATGATCGATAAGGAAGTAAAGGTCCTATAAGGAAGATGGCGGATAGTAATACAGCACAGTTTTTTAAGTTTTATAAGTTTAGAGTTTAATTTTTCATCATTTTGAACCAGATTTATTTTGTAAAATAAATAAAACTAACACAGTTTTTTATTATGAGTTATTATATTTTAATTTTTCATTTTATGAACTAGATTTATCTTGTAAAATAAATAAAATAGATATGTAAATATTTTTTAACAATCGTAGTTGATGTAAGTCAACACTTTGGCACAAATTTGATAATTCCGCATAAAAATACTTCCGTCACTATATAAAAAAAATACATATCCATTATGCAATAATCCTTTTCAAAATTCTCTCTTCAAGAGCTTTCAAATAAAAGTATATAGTACTTGTATTGTATTACCAATAATTTCGGCAATATTCGATTAAAATGGAACAATTTGTTAATAAAATTTGCTAAAATACGCAAAATGCTTAAATGGATAATGTTCTGAAATAATATGTTATTACTTGATATAGCATAACAACTTAAAATGTAAATCCAGAAGTGATTTGCACCAGAAGAACATGGATCATTGAAGAATTTTTCCCACGGGAATATTTATATCGTTATAACATACATTAATCTTAAGCGGCACAATTGCACGATGCAGCGTGTAAAAATTGCTGAATGAGTATCTTCGTTCTCCTCTTTTCGCTTATTCGACAAAGTCATTCTCATGTAGTCAGCAACAACCCGCCGCGATAATGGAGGCCATCTACTATAACGAGGAACGAACAGTAAAGCGAAACGCCACATATGTACATATCTGCATACACTCAATTGAGCTGACGATGAAGTTTATATATAAAGGACATTTAAATTCAAATACAATAAATCCATTTTATAGAAACACACTTACTTGTTTAAATAAATATATAAATGAAGAGCTTTTTCGTGATTACGCGGTTAATTTAACAATATTTTTACATTATCTTTTAGAAACCTTATGTTTCTGAAATAAATACCTTTTTTCTAATTTAATTGTGAGACTCTTTTCGTGTTCTTGTTTTCTAAAAAACTGATACTTTTCTTATGGGTAGGAAGAAGTAACATATTACTTGTAATATTATTTCATTACAGTTACTTTTTTCATAACAGGTTAGTAACGCGCGCATGCACATATTTTTTCAAAAACGATAACAAATTAAACAATTAGTTTGTATCACAAATTTTTAAATTTTAACCATATTTGTAATTGATCTATGCTTATGTTTAAAACCATTTTAAGTAAAATTTTAAAATGTTATAGATCAATCATATTGCCATATGCATTTTAAGAACAAATTTGAAATTATTAAATTTAAAATTATTATCTAAAAATTTTTTAACAGAGAACTGAAAGTAAAAACGTATAAATTTATGCTTATACTTATTGTATTTATGAATTTATTAAACACAATTTTTATTTGCATTTTAAGCATTTTTTAATCTTTGTTTTTGTCTTGTAAAGCTGAAATATTGAATAACGTTGTTTTTATCAATATTTTAACAAAAAACACTAGCTAAATTTTTGTTTAATTTGATCTTTTAACTGAAAAAGTAATGAAAAAGGTAGTTAATTTTTCAAATAACAATAATCGTAACGGGTTATTTACTTTAAAAAGTAATTGATTATATGAAATAATTATTACAAGACTCATGATAATGATAAAAAATGAAAGAAACCAATTAGGCGCAGTAATTAGTGCTCAATATAATTTACAAAAATAATTTTATAATACGTGGTAAAAATACAGACATTTGAGCTCTCTTTTAGAGCCAAATATACATATACGCGACAGATCACGTGTAGCAATCTTATTGTTAATCACAACGTAAAAAATATCAAACTTTTAAGTGAGAGAATTTCAAAAAATATATATGAATTGCTTAACATCTTAATATAACACATGAATCTAACTCAGGGTAAACAATGTCAAATAACAATTAAAATATGGAAAGTAAATTTATAATAGTAATGGTCCGTATATAGATAAGTCTAAAATACAATTTTTATGTTGATAATGTAATAAATCATTATATTAAACAAGTAAAAATAAATAAATATAAGTACAGATATATCATAGCAACATCTGATATGAAACTTAGTCAGCAATAAAAAACTAAAACTAACTTCTAAGTAATTTAAAAAGTAGCTTTCCCAACTCTAGATTTTTTAAAATTAATCCAAATCTTGTCAAACTTTTGTTATTTTAATTTTTAAAATAAATATATTATTTCCTGTAACGTATCATAATGTGCATCTCGATAACACAAAGGTTAAGTATTATGCGATAACCGCACGGAAAGTTGATAGCCAGCTCTTTCTGAAGATCCCTTCTCCTTTCGTCTCTCGAGACAATTGCGATCGGCTCACGAAGCGTATCACAGGTTGAAGCAGACTGCCGTGTGACTCGACAATCTCACCAAGTAACTTCAGGTATACGGCACAAATCCACTACGATTTAACCACGAGAGAAATTACCTCGCTATTGTATAATCTGAAGCGCGTTCGTATCGTACGAATCAATGCATGTTGCAGCTGCCAAAGGAATAATCAATAGGTCTAATTCCGTGCTTTGAATATAAGACGTAAAAGGAACAAAGATCAAAGAGATCATTGGAAAACAAAGAAGATTAAAACAAATTACATACAGTCAGTATAAGATTTGAGAGAGAAATTTAACAATAGTAAAAATGTTATATACTAGATAGCTATAAGTAGGAAAACTAGAAAGTAAAACGGAGCGTTTCAATCTTTATTTTAAGAAGATATTCTAGTTTATAACATAAAAGTTTCTCTATTTTTAAAACTCTTTTTAAAAAAATTATTGCTGCACATGCTTTCTTACGCTTTTACACATCTACTTATACATTTAGTAAATATCTGTTTATTGCGTGAATTAAGATTAATGCGACATATCTGTAAAATAATTATTTCTTCTTGCATGTTAAACTCAACTAATTTTTTAAGAATTAAAGGGTATTTTTAAAAAACGCGCTATTTTAATGACTAATAATTTTTTTTTTTTTATTTATGTGATAAATAGGTAAATATTTTACATACACGAATTATTGATAGCTTCACTAATTTCTGAGAAATTGTGTTAGCTGAGTTGAAAAATTGTGTTTGATTTTAATTTACGTAACATAGAAGCTAAAAATCTTTAGCCAAAATTTGTAGATATTTACTAAACATGTACAAGTATATGTAAAAGTATATAAAAGTATATAAAAAAATATATTTAAAAAACATGTAGTTTTTTTAAAAACACTCACAAAAAAAGTAGATCCCGTTTATACACTTATATTAGAATATCTCCTTAAATTTTATATTTTACTACAATTTAAAGAGAAAAAAAGTAGCAATTACATAGAAATTATAAAAAATTATATTATTTTCAATTTCGTAACTGGCCTGTAAGTTTTTAACATTTCTCATGTGTACATTAAACACAAAAATTCTACGAAAAGTCATACATATCTCTTATCAAGCAAACAAGGAAAATTAAGTTAAAAATTTAAAGTCACGTAAACGTTTTCTAAGTAAAAAAAATTGGTTAGGTCCTTCTTAATCATTTAAATGCGTCCCCTTTAACATTTACTTAAGCGTACCCGAGCACGATCATTAATCTTAACACCCACGATAAATCTCTCACCAAGCGGAGAAATTCCACGTCAATACCGTAGCAAAATTCTCTACGTCAATAAATTGTGGGGAAAAAATTGTGACGAAGGAAAAACTGAAATCAGTAGTGAAAGGAATTTTGGAAAAGAGAAAAAAGAAGAGAGGAGAGAGAGAGAGAGAGAGAGAGAGAAAGAGAAAAAGGAGAGAGAAAGAGGAAAAGAGAGAGAGAAAATATCTCGGAGTGAAGCTGAGGAGATTTACATACCGCACGAGACCGGAACAATCAACTTCTAACACGAGAACCCTTGCTCTTCTTCGCGACACTTCTACCACGGAGGAAACGTTGATACGACCACCCCAACTCGTACCGGAAATGAACAACCAAGTATCAAACCTGAGAATCGATTTTCGGGGATTCGTACTTGCGGCTCATCACACGGCAAAACGAATAGTTTATTTTCTTCTTTTTAAGTTGTTTCCTTGCCAGGAAAAGTTACGACAAAGATTTGTCTTAAAATATGATTGCGTCAATCGCGAACTCTGAATATTAAAAGCATCTATTACTTTGAGAATTCTAGAATAATAGTTGAATATTTTATTACGTCTAACGAAAATTTTCAATTCTCAAATCGAGATGTGTTTAATCTAAATTGACCTAAATTTAACACATAATCATTCGTAACTCGCGATGCATTCAGTGATCGAATCAAAGTGCAACAATCATGTTAAGCGATCGATGCTCACGATTGAACTTGAAGCCGCATCAATAGGAGCAAATTCTGGAGATGCGGTTAATTACGTCGAAGTGGCTTAATCAAGACTACTTGACCTAAGCTCAAGGTAACCGGATGCTGGTTATGGCAGCGTGAGCAAACGTGTCAATGAATGCGAATGTATTAGATTACGCCATCCGATCAGTTGTTGACTGATAATTGCATTCTGCTGCTGTTATGATTAATAGATTACATGAGTATGCAACGTTACATAAATCGCGATGTAAAATACTGTTATCAAGCGTCATGCGCTGCTAATAAACACGACTAATGTATATAATATTCTTTAATAAATTGAGCAAATTAATTGTAATCTTTCTTGAAATAGTTTTCTTCTAAATTTACATAATTGCAAATAATGCTATCAATGTTCTAAATAATTTTGCATGTCGTTTTTTGTAAGATTGTTAAATAGCCAAAAAAATTTTTTTTTTAAGTATACATTTTTTTACACTGTACTTTATTTTCATGAAAGAAAGAAATGAGCAAAAAATATATAGTTATGAGTAAAGAAATTATTTATTAAAAACGTCATTAAATGAACGAATTATAAGAAAATAATTTAATATTATTCTTATATAATAAAGTAATATTGAAGAAAGAAAAATGTAACGTGTGTAAAAAAATGTATGTGATAAAAGAAAGCGAAAATTTTATAATCTAAAAATGTCTCACCGGGTATAAAAACGTTTCGGCCGTTTTATCGCATTATCTTCGGATATTTTACGATCGAAACGTATCGAGATTTTTTTCTGGTAATATAATCCAATCCTTCCCTCCAAAATGGCAACTTTTCACCCTTCTCGAGGGGGACAATGTGAACGTGCGCCAATATAATCGTGCGAGTGGGCACAAATCCGAGTTCAGGCAGATTTGCATGCAAATCGGATCTCGTAGAAAGTAAAATCTGGAACTGGTTTTTTGAGACTGTGGCCGATTTCGCGAATTATTTTGATACGCAGGGTTAATGCTATTCTGCCCTCCCTCTTTTCTTTTCTTTTATTTCTTTCCTTTCCTCTCTCTCTCTCTCCCTTTCTTTCTCTCTCACTAGTAAATGATTATTTAAGAAAAATATAAAAATAATAAGGCTATAAAATAATAATTGCAAATTAATTGATATTTTATAGATCTAATTTTCATACAGATTTGATTATATTAAAATTATTATTTTTTACTATCTTTTTAATTAAAATATTTTTATTGAAAAAGTATATTAAGTAAAAAAGAAAAATGTACACTTTTTTTTATCATTAAACAACCTGAACGAGATTTACCAATAAATGATCATTCATGTTCAAATGTTACCAGATTAGAGGTTGTATTTTTATATTCGCGTAACTTTATAAATTCTAAGCTTTTTAATTTCTATTAACTTGTAGAAAGTTAATTCTTATTTTAAAGTTATTTTTAAATTAAAATATTTTTTGTATTATACCCATTCTTTTTCTTTTTAAATTGAAAACTTACACGCTAGTCATTTACTAGTAAACATTGGTCATTAATTAGCTCACCGGTTATTTATTAGTGTTTTTTATTCTTGAAAAATAAAAGTTTATAAATAAATATAAATATATTGTTTTTATGTCTAAATTTTACTTAACAGCAAAATTATCTTAAAAGTATTTAGATAAAACAATGTACAATTTTATACAATATATAACAATATTTAAATAACATATAATTTTTTTATTACAATTTACATTCAAACCATTTTTATTTTATCTAAGATATGTATACATATATAATTTCTCTTATATTTATCTTAGATTATTTCAAGTCATCTAAGTACAATACTGAATATAAGTTACAAGCTGATCCAAGCAATAAAAAGCTGATAAAAGCAAAGATAAATTATTGGAATGTATTTGTGCTCGCACACTGAGAAAAATAAGTTGTTAATTTGACTAAATTTTTCAACTTAAATAAATTTGTTTAATTCAAATATTTATGTACTTCAGTCAAATATATATAGATTTGATTTAAAGTTCAAATATTTTATGTATTTAAGTTAAATGAATAAATACTTGAACTAAAGAAATTTAATTGAGTTGAAAAATTTAGTCAAATTAACAACATTTTTTTTCAGTGCATGTATTATAATAAACATGTTGCCCAGTGTTGGATAATAATGACAATAGCTATAAAAATAGTGTTGAAGATTTAATATTATTTTCTGCTTAATGTCTCACTCGCAATGTTCGTAATTATTTTAAAGTCTTTCAAGTAAGAGTGCGTCGTTACTATTGGAATTAACATGCTTTTGCTATGCTTAGAGAAGCATTCCTGGAATTTTTCAATTAAAATACTAGTCGCAACGTCGATTTAAGGGGATGCTAAAGTTGTCCTGTTTTACCGACAATTTAATTTCTCACTAATCTTTTAATTGCGTTTACAGAATGAAAAATCCTTCTCCAGAATTAAAATATAAACGATAACAATTCTGTATCGTAACGATTTTGTAGGAAAAACGACAAAAAATTATAAAATTGTCGGCTTCTGGCGCCGACTTGTAACAAAATG
>NW_023415503.1:0-13054 GCF_013373865.1 Monomorium pharaonis | reverse complement strand
AACTTTACCTACCTACCTACCTACCTACCTAACTACCAACCTACCTACCTACCTACCTACCTACCTACCTACCTACCTACCTACCAACTTTTTTCAGATCCAACTTTTTTTAGACCCAACTTTTTTCAGACCCAACTTTTTTAAAACCCAACTTTTTTGAGACCCAACTTTTTTGAGACCCAACTTTTTTCAAACCTAACTTTTTTCAAACCTAACTTTTTTCAAACCTAACTTTTTTCAAACCTAACTTTTTTCAAACCTAACTTTTTCCAAACCAAACTTATTTGAGACCCAACTTTTTTCAAACCCAACTATTTTGAGACCCAACTTTTTTCAAACCTAACTTTTTTCAAACCTAACTTTTTTCAAATCTAACTTTTTTCAAACCTAACTTTTTTGAAACCCAACTTTTTTCAGACCCAACTTTTTTCAGACCCAACTTTTTTCAGACAACTTTTTTCGGACCCAACTTTTTTCAAACCTAACTTTTTTAAACCTAACTTTTTTCAAACCTAACTTTTTTCAAACCTAATTTTTTTCAAACCTAACTTTTTTCAAACCTAACTTTTTTCAAACCTAACTTTTTTCAAACAACTTTTTTCAAACCTAACTTTTTTCAAATTTAACTTTTTTCAAACCTAACTTTTTCCAAACCTAACTTATTTGAGACCCAACTTTTTTCAAACCCAACTATTTTGAGACCCAACTTTTTTCAAACCTAACTTTTTTCAAACCTAATTTTTTTCAAATCTAACTTTTTTTTAGACCCAACTTTTTTTAGACCCAACTTTTTTCAGACCCAACTTATTTGAGACCCAACTTTTTTGAGACCCAATTTTTGAGACCAAACTTTTTTCAAACCTAACTTTTCTCAAACTTAACTTTTTTCAAACCTAACTTTTTTCAAATCTAACTTTTTTCAAACCTAACTTTTTTCAAACCTAACTTTTTTCAAACTTAACTTTTTTCAAACAACTTTTTTCAAATTTAACTTTTTTAGACCCAACTTTTTTCAGACCTAACTTTTTTGAGAGTTAACCTTTTTTAATATTCGACTGTTTTTTTTGAGACCTTGTTTTTGAGATTTAACTTTTTTTTTAACATTCGACTTTGATTTTTGGAGATTTAACATTCTTTCTTTGAACATGGGTTTCGACTCTGGGTATTTTTAATTTGGCTGTTGCGGTTTGATTGGCAGTCCTAACCGTGTTAGGGTTTAAGGGTTTTTGCAGAATTTTTTTTTGAATTAGCATTTTTTACGTATTCCTGGGACCCCCACAAAAACTCCCCCAGTGTTCGTTTGTCAATTATTTAGCTCTAGCGCCCGGAACAATTCGTTTTATGAAACTAGAAATATTTGAACGCTCGTATCTCGATTGGAACGATATGTATAGTTGTTTTGACACTTGGTCCTCGTAGATCTCGTCGAAAGGAGCAACTTTGGTCCTCTGGTCCAAACTCGTATCTCTTACCGTTTGGCCGGCGCAAGCGTTTGAATTTTCGAGAATTTTGGAAACTAATAATTTTTAAAATTTTGCATTTTTTTCTTATAGCACTCGACGAGAGGAGCAATTTTGGTCCTCTCGCCCAAACTCGTATCACTTACCGTTTAGCCTGAACAATTCGTTAAAAATTTTTTTATTCGTCCACCGGACTTTGGCATTTTTTTCTTATAGAACTCGACGAGAGGAGCAATTTTGGTCCTCTCGGCCAACCTCGTATCTCTTACCGCTTGGCCTGTACAATTCGTTAAAGTTTTTTTTTTGTCCACCAGCCCTTGACATTTTATCCTTATAGAACTCGACGAGAGGAGCAACTTTGGTTCTCTTGACCAACTCTCTATCTCTTACTTTTTGGTTGGAAAAAATAATTTTTTTTACTTTCACCGGGATTTGACATTGCGCCCTTATAGAACTCGACGAGAGGAGCAACTTTGGTCCTCTTAACCAACCCTCTAACTCTTACTTTTTGGTCGTAAAAAAATAATTTTTTTTACTTTCACCGGGATTTGACATTGCGCCCTTATAGAACTCGACGAGAAGAGCAACTTTGGTCCTCTTGACCAACCCTCTAAATCTTACTTTTTGGTCGTAAAAAATAATTTTTTTTACTTTCACCGGGATTTGACTATGCGGCCTTATAGAACTCGACAAGAGGAGCAACTTTGGTCCTCTTAACCAACCCTCTAACTCTTACTTTTTGGTCGTAAAAAATAATTTTTTTTACTTTCACCGGGATTTGACATTGCGTCCTTATAGAACTCGACGAGAGGAGCAACTTTGGTCCTCTTGACCAACCCTCTATCTCTTACTTTTTGGTCGTGAAAAATAATTTTTTTTACTTTTACCGGGATTTGACATTGCGTCCTTATAGAACTCGACGAGAGGAGCAACTTTAATCCTCTTGACCAACCCTCTATCTCTTACTTCTTGGTCGTAAAAAATAATTTCTTTTACTTTTACCAGGATTTGACATTGCGCCCTTATAGAACTCGACGAGAGGAGCAACTTTGGTCCTCTTGACCAACCCTCTATCTCTTACTTTTTGGTCGTAAAAAATAATTTTTTTTACTTTCACCAGGATTTGACATTGCGCCCTTATAGAACTCGACGAGAGGAGCAACTTTGGTCCTCTTGACCAACACTCTATCTCTTACTTTTTGGTCGAAAAAATAATTTTTTTTACTTTTACCGGGATTTGACAATGCGTTCTTATAGAACTCGACGAGAGGAGCAACTTTGGTCCTCTTGACCAACCCTCTAACTCTTACTTTTTGGTCGTAAAAAATAATTTTTTTTACTTTCACCGGGCTTTGACATTGCGTCCTTATAGAACTCGACGAGAGGAGCAACTTTGGTCCTCTTGACCAACCCTCTATCTCTTACTTTTTGGTCGTAAAAAATAATTTTTTTTACTTTCACCGGGATTTGACATTGCGCCCTTATAGAACTCGACGAGAGGAGCAACTTTGGTCCTCTTTACCAACCCTCTATCTCTTACTTTTTGGTTAAAAAAATAATTTCTTTTACTTTCACCGGGATTTGACATTGCGCCCTTATAGAACTCGACGAGAGGAGACTTTGGTCCTCTTGACCAACCCTCTATCTCTTACTTTTTGGTCGTAAAAAATAATTTTTTTTACTTCCACCATGATTTGATATTGCGGCCTTATAGAACTCGACGAGAGGAGCAACTTTGGTCCTCTTTACCAACCCTCTATCTCTTACTTTTTGGTTAAAAAAATAATTTCTTTTACTTTCACCGGGATTTGACATTGCGCCCTCATAGAACTCGACGAGAGGAGCAACTTTGGTCCTCTTGACCAACCCTCTATCTCTTACTTTTTGGTCGTAAAAAATAATTTCTTTTACTTTCACCAGGATTTGACATTGCGCCCTTATAGAACTCGACGAGAGGAGCAACTTTGGTCCTTTTGACCAACCCTCTATCTCTTACTTTTTGGTTGTAAAAAATAATTTTTTTTATTTTTACCGGGATTTGACATTGCGTCCTTATAGAACTCGACGAGAGGAGCAACTTTAATCCTCTTGACCAACCCTCTATCTCTTACTTCTTGGTCGTAAAAAATAATTTCTTTTATTTTTACCAGGATTTGACATTGCGCCCTTATAGAACTCGACGAGAGGAGCAACTTTGGTCCTCTTGACCAACCCTCTATCTCTTACTTTTTGGTCGTAAAAAATAATTTTTTTTACTTTCGCGGGATTTGACATTGCGGCCTTATAGAACTCGACGAGAGGAGCAACTTTGGTCCTCTTGACCAACCCTCTATCTCTTACTTTTTGGTCGAAAAAAATAATTTTTTTACTTTCACCGGAATTTGACATTGGGTTCTTATAGAACTCGACGAGAGGAGCAACTTTGGTCCTCTTGACCAACCCTCTATCTCTTACTTTTTGGTCGTAAAAAATAATTTTTTTTACTTTCACCGGGATTTGACATTGCGTTCTTATAGAACTCGACGAGAGGAGCAACTTTGGTCCTCTTGACCAACCCTCTATCTCTTACTTTTTGGTCGTAAAAAATAATTTTGTTTACTTTCACCGGGATTTGACATTGCGTTCTTATAGAACTCGACGAGAGGAGCAACTTTGGTCCTCTTGACCAACCCTCTATCTCTTACTTTTGGTTGGAAAAAATAACTTTTTATACTTTCACCGAAATTTGACATTGCGTCCTTATAGAACTCGACGAGAGGAGACTTTGGTCCTCTTGACCAACCCTCTATCTCTTACTTTTTGGTCGTAAAAAATAATTTTTTTTACTTCCACCATGATTTGATATTGCGGCCTTATAGAACTCGACGAGAGGAGCAACTTTGGTCCTCTTTACCAACCCTCTATCTCTTACTTTTTGGTTAAAAAAATAATTTCTTTTACTTTCACCGGGATTTGACATTGCGCCCTCATAGAACTCGACGAGAGGAGCAACTTTGGTCCTCTTGACCAACCCTCTAACTCTTACTTTTTGGTCGTAAAAAATAATTTTTTTTACTTTCACCGGGATTTGACATTGCGGCCTTATAGAACTCGACGAGAGGAGCAACTTTGGTCCTCTTGACCAACACTCTATCTCTTACTTTTTGGTCGAAAAAATAATTTTTTTTACTTTTACCGGGATTTGACAATGCGTTCTTATAGAACTCGACGAGAGGAGCAACTTTGGTCCTCTTGACCAACCCTCTAACTCTTACTTTTTGGTCGTAAAAAATAATTTTTTTTACTTTCACCGGGCTTTGACATTGCGTCCATATAGAACTCGACGAGAGGAGCAACTTTGGTCCTCTTGACCAACTCTCTATCTCTTACTTTTTGGTCGTAAAAAATAATTTTTTTTTACTTTCACCGGGATTTGACATTGCGCCCTTATAGAACTCAACGAGAGGAGCAACTTTGGTCCTCTTTACCAACCCATTATCTCTTACTTTTTGGTTAGAAAAATAATTTCTTTTACTTTCACCGGGATTTGACATTGCGCCCTTATAGAACTCGACGAGAGGAGCAACTTTGGTCCTCTTAACCAACCCTCTATCTCTTACTTTTTGGTCGTAAAAAATAATTTTTTTTACTTTCACCGGGATTTGATATTGCGGCCTTATAGAACTCGACGAGAGGAGCAACTTTGGTCCTCTTTACCAACCCTCTATCTCTTACTTTTTGGTTAAAAAAATAATTTCTTTTACTTTCACCGGGATTTGACATTGCGCCCTTATAGAACTCGATGAGAGGAGCAACTTTGGTCCTCTTGACCAACCCTCTAACTCTTACTTTTTGGTCGTAAAAAATAATTTTTTTTACTTTCACCGGGATTTGACATTGCGTCCTTATAGAACTCGACGAGAGGAGCAACTTTGGTCCTCTTGACCAACCCTCTATCTCTTACTTTTTGGTCGTAAAAAATAATTTTTTTTTACTTTCACCGGGATTTGACATTGCGCCCTTATAGAGCTCGACGAGAGGAGCAACTTTGGTCCTCTTTACCAACCCTCTATCTCTTACTTTTTGGTTAAAAAAATAATTTCTTTTACTTTCACCGGGATTCGACATTGCGCCCTTATAGAACTCGACGAGAGGAGCAACTTTGGTCCTCTTGACCAACCCTCTATCTCTTACTTTTTGGTCGAAAAAATAATTTTTTTTCCTTTTACGGGGATGTGACAATGCGCCCTTGTAGAACTCGACGAGAGGAGCAACATTGGTCCTCTTGACCAACCCTTTAACTCTTACTTTTTTTTCGTAAAAAATAATTTTTTTTACTTTCACCGGGATTTGACATTGCGTCCTTATAGAACTCGACGAGAGGAGCAACTTTGGTCTTCTTGACCAACCCTCTCTCCTACTTTTTGGTTGGAAAAAAGAATTTTTTTTACTTTAACCGGGATTTTTGCAACCTAACTTTTTGGAGACCCAACTTTTTTGAGACCTAACTTTTTTCAAACCTAACCTAACTTTATTGAGACCCAACTTTTTTCAGACCTAATCTTTTTCAGACCTAATTTTTTTCAGACCTAACTTTTTTCAAACCTAACTTTTTTGAGACCCAACTTTTTTCAGACCCAAATTTTTTGGGACCCAACTTTTTTGAGACCCAATTTTTTTCAGGACCAACTTTTTTGAGACTCATCTTTTTTGAGACCCAACATTGAGACGCAACTTTATTGAGACCTAACTTTTTGCAAACCTAACTTTTTGCAAACCTAACTTTTTGCAAACCTAACTTTTTGCAAACCTAACTTTTTGCAAACCTAACTTTTTGCAAACCTAACCTAACCTAACTTTTTGCAAACCTAACTTTTTGCAAACCTAACTTTTTGCAAACCTAACTTTTTGCAAACCTAACTTTTTGCAAACCTAACTTTTTGCAAACCTAACTTTTTGCAAACCTAACTTTTTGCAAACCTAACTTTTTGCAAACCTAACTTTTTGCAAACCTAACTTTTTGCAAACCTAACTTTTTGCAAACCTAACTTTTTGCAAACCTAACTTTTTGCAAACCTAACTTTTTGCCAAACCTAACTTTTTTGCAAACCTAACTTTTTGCAAACCTAACTTTTTGCAAACCTAACTTTTTGCAAACCTAACTTTTTGCAAACCTAACTTTTTGCAAACCTAACTTTTTGCAAACCTAACTTTTTGCAAACCTAACTTTTTGCAAACCTAACTTTTGCAAACCTAACTTTTTGCAAACCTAACTTTTTGCAAACCTAACTTTTTGCAAACCTAACTTTTTGCAAACCTAACTTTTTGCAAACCTAACTTTTTGCAAACCTAACTTTTTGCAAACCTAACTTTTTGCAAACCTAACTTTTTGCAAACCTAACTTTTTGCAAACCTAACTTTTTGCAAACCTAACTTTTTGCAAACCTAACTTTTTGCAAACCTAACTTTTTGCAAACCTAACTTTTTGCAAACCTAACTTTTTGCAAACCTAACTTTTTGCAAACCTAACTTTTTGCAAACCTAACTTTTTGCAAACCTAACTTTTTGCAAACCTAACTTTTTGCAAACCTAACTTTTTGCAAACCTAACTTTTTGCAAACCTAACTTTTTGCAAACCTAACTTTTTGCAAACCTAACGTTTTGCAAACCTAACTTTTTCAAATCTAACTTTTTTCAAACCTAAACTTTTTTCAAACCCAACTTTTTTCAGACCCAACTTTTTTCAGACCCAACTTTTTCAGACAACTTTTTTCGGACCCACTTTTTTCAAACCTAACTTTTTAAACCTAACTTTTTTCAACCTAACTTTTTTCAAACCTAATTTTTTTCAAACCTAACTTTTTTCAAACCTAACTTTTTTCAAACCTAACTTTTTTCAAACAACTTTTTCAAACCTAACTTTTTCAAATTTAACTTTTTTCAAACCTAACTTTTCCAAACCTAACTTATTTGAGACCCAACTTTTTTCAAACCCAACTATTTTGAGACCCAACTTTTTTTAAACCTAACTTTTTTCAAACCTAATTTTTTTCAAATCTAACTTTTTTTAGACCCACTTTTTTTAGACCCAACTTTTTTCAGACCCAACTTATTTGAGACCCAACTTTTTTGAGACCCAATTTTGAGACCAAACTTTTTTCAAACCTAACTTTTCTCAAACTTAACTTTTTTCAAACCTAACTTTTTTCAAATCTAACTTTTTTCAAACCTAACTTTTTTCAAACCTAACTTTTTTCAAACTTAACTTTTTTCAAACAACTTTTTTCAAATTTAACTTTTTTAGACCCAACTTTTTTCAGACCTAACTTTTTTGATAGTTAACCTTTTTTAATATTCGACTGTTTTTTTGAGACCTTGTTTTTGAGATTTAACTTTTTTTTAACATTCGACTTTGATTTTTGGAGATTTAACATTCTTTCTTTGAACATGGGTTTCGACTCTGGGTATTTTTAATTTGGCTGTTGCGGTTTGATTGGCAGTCCTAACCGTGTTAGGGTTTAAGGGTTTTTGCAGAATTTTTTTTTGAATTAGCATTTTTTACGTATTCCTGGGACCCCCACAAAAACTCCCCCAGTGTTCGTTTGTCAATTATTTAGCTCTAGCGCCCGGAACAATTCGTTTTATGAAACTAGAAATATTTGAACGCTCGTATCTCGATTGGAACGATATGTATAGTTGTTTTGACACTTGGTCCTCGTAGATCTCGTCGAAAGGAGCAACTTTGGTCCTCTGGTCCAAACTCGTATCTCTTACCGTTTGGCCGGCGCAAGCGTTTGAATTTTCGAGAATTTGGAAACTAATAATTTTTAAAATTTTGCATTTTTTCTTATAGCACTCGACGAGAGGAGCAATTTTGGTCCTCTCGCCCAAACTCGTATCACTTACCGTTTAGCCTGAACAATTCGTTAAAAATTTTTTTATTCGTCCACCGGACTTTGGCATTTTTTTCTTATAGAACTCGACGAGAGGAGCAATTTTGGTCCTCTCGGCCAACCTCGTATCTCTTACCGCTTGGCCTGTACAATTCGTTAAAGTTTTTTTTTGTCCACCAGCCCTTGACATTTTATCCTTATAGAACTCGACGAGAGGAGCAACTTTGGTTCTCTTGACCAACTCTCTATCTCTTACTTTTTGGTTGGAAAAAATAATTTTTTTTACTTTCACCGGGATTTGACATTGCGCCCTTATAGAACTCGACGAGAGGAGCACATTGGTCCTCTTGACCAACCCTCTATCTCGTACTTTTTGGTTAAAAAAAATAATTTTTTTTACTTTCACCGGGATTTGACATTGCGCCCTTATAGAACTCGACGAGAAGAGCAACTTTGGTCCTCTTGACCAACCCTCTAAATCTTACTTTTTGGTCGTAAAAATAATTTTTTTTACTTTCACCGGGATTTGACTATGCGGCCTTATAGAACTCGACAAGAGGAGCAACTGTTGGTCCTCTTAACCAACCCTCTAACTCTTACTTTTTGGTCGTAAAAAATAATTTTTTTTACGTTCACCGGGATTTGACATTGCGTCCTTATAGAACTCGACGAGAGGAGCAACTTTGGTCCTCTTGACCAACCCTCTATCTCTTACTTTTTGGTCGTGAAAAATAATTTTTTTTACTTTTACCGGGATTTGACATTGCGTCCTTATAGAACTCGACGAGAGGAGCAACTTTAATCCTCTTGACCAACCCTCTATCTCTTACTTCTTGGTCGTAAAAAATAATTTCTTTTACTTTTACCAGGATTTGACATTGCGCCCTTATAGAACTCGACGAGAGGAGCAACTTTGGTCCTCTTGACCAACCCTCTATCTCTTACTTTTTGGTCGTAAAAAATAATTTTTTTTACTTTCACCAGGATTTGACATTGCGCCCTTATAGAACTCGACGAGAGGAGCAACTTTGGTCCTCTTGACCAACACTCTATCTCTTACTTTTTGGTCGAAAAAATAATTTTTTTTACTTTTACCGGGATTTGACAATGCGTTCTTATAGAACTCGACGAGAGGAGCAACTTTGGTCCTCTTGACCAACCCTCTAACTCTTACTTTTTGGTCGTAAAAAATAATTTTTTTTACTTTCACCGGGCTTTGACATTGCGTCCTTATAGAACTCGACGAGAGGAGCAACTTTGGTCCTCTTGACCAACCCTCTATCTCTTACTTTTTGGTCGTAAAAAATAATTTTTTTTTACTTTCACCGGGATTTGACATTGCGCCCTTATAGAACTCGACGAGAGGAGCAACTTTGGTCCTCTTTACCAACCCTCTATCTCTTACTTTTTGGTTAAAAAAATAATTTCTTTTACTTTCACCGGGATTTGACATTGCGCCCTTATAGAACTCGACGAGAGGAGACTTTGGTCCTCTTGACCAACCCTCTATCTCTTACTTTTTGGTCGTAAAAAATAATTTTTTTTACTTCCACCATGATTTGATATTGCGGCCTTATAGAACTCGACGAGAGGAGCAACTTTGGTCCTCTTTACCAACCCTCTATCTCTTACTTTTTGGTTAAAAAAATAATTTCTTTTACTTTCACCGGGATTTGACATTGCGCCCTCATAGAACTCGGACGAGAGGAGCAACTTTGGTCCTCTTGACCAACCCTCTATCTCTTACTTTTTGGTCGTAAAAAATAATTTCTTTTACTTTCACCAGGATTTGACATTGCGCCCTTATAGAACTCGACGAGAGGAGCAACTTTGGTCCTTTTGACCACCCCTCTATCTCTTACTTTTTTGGTTGTAAAAAATAATTTTTTTTATTTTTACCGGGATTTGACATTGCGTCCTTATAGAACTCGACGAGAGGAGCAACTTTAATCCTCTTGACCAACCCTCTATCTCTTACTTCTGTGGTCGTAAAAATAATTTCTTTTATTTTTACCAGGATTTGACATTGCGCCCTTATAGAACTCGACGAGAGGAGCAACTTTGGTCCTCTTGACCAACCCTCTATCTCTTACTTTTTGGTCGTAAAAAATAATTTTTTTACTTTCGCGGGATTTGACATTGCGGCCCTTATAGAACTCGACGAGAGGAGCAACTTTGGTCCTCTTGACCAACCCTCTATCTCTTACTTTTTGGTCGAAAAAAATAATTTTTTACTTTCACCGGAATTTGACATTGGGTTCTTATAGAACTCGACGAGAGGAGCAACTTTGGTCCTCTTGACCAACCCTCTATCTCTTACTTTTTGGTCGTAAAAAATATATTTTTTTTACTTTCACCGGGATTTGACATGCGTTCTTATAGAACTCGACGAGAGGAGCAAACTTTGGTCCTCTTGACCAACCCTCTATCTCTTACTTTTTGGTCGTAAAAAATAATTTTGTTTACTTTCACCGGGATTTGACATTGCGTTCTTATAAACTCGACGAGAGGAGCAACTTTGGTCCTCTTGACCAACCCTCTATCTCTTACTTTTGGTTGGAAAAATACCTTTTTATACTTTCACCGAAATTTGACATTGCGTCCTTATAGAACTCGACGAGAGGAGCAACTTTGGTCCTCTTGACCAACCCTCTATCTCTTACTTTTGGTCGTAAAAAATAATTTCTTTTACTTTCACCAGGATTTTGACATTGCGCCCTTATAGACCTCGACGAGAGGAGCAACTTTGGTCCCTCTGACCAACCCTCTATCTCTTACTTTTGGTCGTGAAAAATAATTTTTTTTTACTTTTACCGGGATTTGACATTGCGTCCTTATAGAACTCGACGAGAGGAGCAACTGTAATCCTCTTGACCAACCCTCTATCTCTTACTGCTTGGTCGTAAAAAATAATTTCTTTTTACTTTTACCAGGATTTGACATTGCGCCCTTATAGAACTCGACGAGAGGAGCAACTTTGGGTCCTCTTGACCAACCCTCTATCTCTACTTTTTGTGTCGTAAAAAATAATGTTTTTTACTTTCACCAGATTTGACATTGCGCCCTTATAGAACTCGACGAGAGGAGCAACTTTGGTCCTCTTGACCAACACTCTATCTCTTACTTTTTGGTCGAAAAAATATTTTTTTTACTTTTACCGGATTTGACAATGCGTTCTTATAGAACTCGACGAGAGGAGCAACTTTGGGTCCTCTTGACGCAACCTCTTAACTCTTACTTTTTGGTCGTAAAAATAATTTTTTTTTACTTTCACCGGGCTTTGACATTGCGTCTTATAGAACTCGACAGAGGAGCATCACTTTGGTCCTCTTGACCAACCCCTATCTCTTACTTTTTGTCGTAAAAAATAATTTTTTTTTACTTTCACCGGGATTTGACATTGCCGCCTTATAGAACTCGTACGAGAGGAGCAAACTTTGGTCCTCTTTACCAACCCTCTAATCTCTTACTTTTTGGGTTAAAAAAATAATTTCTTTTACTTATCACCGGGAGTTTGGACATTGCGCCCTTATAGAACTCGACCGAGAGGAGACTTTGGTCCTCTTGGACCAACCCTCTTATCTCTTACTTTTTGGTCGTAAAAAATAATTTTTTTTACTTCCACCATGATTTATTAGTGCGGCCTTATAGAACTCGACGAGAGGAGCAACTTTGGTCCCTCTTTACCAACCCTCTATCTCTTACTTTTTGGTTAAAAAAATAATTTCTTTTACTTTCACCGGGATTTGACATTGCGCCCTCATAGAACTCGACGAGAGGAGCAACTTTGGTCCTCTTGACCAACCCCTAACTCTTACTTTTGGGTCGTAAAAAAATAATTTTTTTTATTTTCACCGGGATTTGACATTGCGTCCTTATAGAACTCGACGAGAGAAGCAACTTTGGTCCTCTTGACCAACCCTCTATCTCTTACTTTTTTGGTCAAAAAAATAATTTTTTTACTTTTACCGGGATTTGACATTGCGCCCTTATAGAACTCGACGAGAGGAGCAACTTTGGTCCTCTTGACCAACCCTCTAACTTTTACTTTTTGGTCGTAAAAAATAATTTTTTTTACTTTCACCGGATTTGACATTGCGGCCTTATAGAACTCGACGAGAGGAGCAACTTTGGTCCTCTTGACCAACACTCTATCTCTTACTTTTTGGTCGAAAAATAATTTTTTTTTACTTTTACCGGGATTTGACAATGCGTTCTTATAGAACTCGACGAGAGGAGCAACTTTGGTCCTCTTGACCACCCTCTAACTCTTTACTTTTTGGTCGGAAAAATATTTTTTTACTTTCACCGGGATTTGACATTGCGTCCATATAGAACTCGACGAGAGGAGCAACTTTGGTCCTCTTGACCAACCCTCTATCTCTTACTTTTTGGTCGTAAAAGAATTTTTTTTTTTTACTTCTCCGGGATTTGACATTGCGCCCTTATAGAACTGCACGAGAGGAGCAACTTTGGTCTCTTTACCAACCCATTATCTCTTACTTTTGTGGTTAGAAAAATAATTTCTTTTACTTTCACCGGGATTGTGACATTGCGCCCTTATAGAACTCGACGAGAGGAGCACTTTGGTCCTCTTAACCAACCCTCTATCTCTTACTTTTTGGTCGAGAAAAATAATTTTTTTACTTTCACCGGGATTTGATATTGCGGCCTATAGAACGCGACGAGAGGAGCAACTTGGTCCTCTTGACCAACCCTCTT
>NW_023415502.1:0-19511 GCF_013373865.1 Monomorium pharaonis | reverse complement strand
TTACACAATTATTGCAAATTATTCGACTTTATTTTTAGACATTATTTTTATCTTTGTATTATTATTTATACAAAATAAATAACGACCACGGACAAGATAAAAAAAAAACGGAATTTTGATATTCACTTCTCACAATGCGCGCTCTACATAAACATTCAAAGAACATGCTGGCACTCACAAATTGAAAGCTTATCAAATATAATAAAGTATGCACTTACAGATTATTTTGAACAAAAATGTTTCAAGCGAGGGTGCACCCCCAACCTCCTGTCGTCCCACTTTATTATCTTGCGACACTACGTCAGTAGTACGCAGATGCACATACACGCGTTTTATGTAACAAATACACTTACATCCTTAGTCATATATGTATGTATTCTAGCTGCCAATAAATTCTCCCCTCACTCTCACCATAACAACATTTTGAACTCGACAGCTGAAGTTTCTGAATAGTACATTCAAATCGAGCCACAATCGCCGACAAAGTCGCATCGTATTTGCAATACAATGCGTCTCACATCGTCCTTCTGCCGGTCCTTCATTTTGTCGAACTTTTCCCTTCTTTATGCGTTTTATGCGAGATTAGTCTGGAATGGTCGAGCAAATCAATCCTATAAGTATCTCCGCATTGCGCCTGCACACGTAGTTCCAAATTTCGATTACATCGTTGTCGTACAAGATTCATCGTTGAAAGTTACACGAAGCTATTAATCTCATCGTGGTCACATAACTCTGCGGAATATGAAAAGAGCTATTCTAACGTTTATCGATTGGTACTAAAGAAACATTATTCGAAGAACTTCGAAGTTAATAATTTTCAGTTTAATTTTGTAACGATAAAGAATTGCATTTTTATATTCTCTGACGTATTTTTTGTATAGTCGAATTTATGTCACGGGAGAAATTTTTTAATGTGTTTTAATGATTGTGTATTTACTATAGTAAACACACGCACACGCACACACAGCGTCTTTTACTACTATTATTATATCTTGTCTCGAAATATAAAACAATATATAATAAAAACTAATAAAGCGAACCGGATAGTTGTGCTTACTAGGTTAGACGTATTTATGGGTTATTCAATACACCATCGTCACGTTTTAAACGAGAATCATTAAGCATTCGACTCCCTCTTTCTAGGAGATGTCTCCCGCACATCCGGCCGAGAGATAACGCTGCTGGATCGTCATGTTTAACGCCGGACTCTTGTTGGTGGAACGTGACTTTTCCTTAATCGAGATACCTTTTCTTCCCTAATCCGTAAGATCGCGTAGCAGATAGGGAATCTACTTACGTTGTAAAAAAATTCGAAGAAAACAATTATCGCTAACCGAGAGACAGACAGAAAGAGAAGAGTTATTCGCCCGAGGCGATATACATTTAGCGCGAAAGGCGAAAGTGTTTTGCATAAAGTGACATATTTTGCGTAAAATTACAACATCACCCGCACTCCGACCTCGAATTGGATTGTCGAGTGCAACGACAATGCGGAGGATACGGAGATAAACGCGACCTTTGTGCGAGATAGATTGTGGCGTTTGGATGACGTAGTTTTCATGCGACATAAACGAATTGGATGCGCGCCGCGTATGTTGTAATTCGTTTATCCTAAATAGCGAGGTTTCGTGAGTGGAATTAAGCATTAAAATTATTGTCGGCAAGTCAGTTTTCGGTTAACTTAACATGCCGCGTTTATGCAATGACTATATTAATATTAATTTGCGATAAACTGATAACTAAACGTTTGTATTTGACCTAATTGACATAGTCAACGCCACAGGGTCGATATTGATTAAAGCGAATAGTGTATTTCCCTTTGCGACGGAAACTCGGTTTTGTCTTCTTATTATGATTGAGACATTCTTGCCTTATATATTTTGTTTCAGGCTATTATATAATTTTAGGATTTGATTACAAAATAATCTGTATTTTTAATTGCAGTATGTCTTAACTTGTTTTTTTAATATTGCAATATATCATCGTTAATATTTGAAATAATACTACTAACATCGAGTTGAGAAATTATTAAAGATTAATGCTGCACTATTATGAAATAATGCTGCGCTATCGTGAACTTCATCAGCCTGAATGAGGTTGAAGTGATTTGTTCAAACGAGAAACCAAGAGTCGCGTTAATACGAATTAATTATTGAATCGTCATTGGCAATTTATGTGTAGTACTTGTATTATCGTATACATAATAATGCCCGATGAAGTATTTGTCAAATTATCGTTGCGCGCCCGTCGCACGAGAGAATTACCGACGAGAGTCTAAATTAAACACGTCATCAAGAGACTTGTAAATCAAGCACGTAAAACGCGACAGCTCGCGTCTCAATTATGTGAATTTCAGCGAGTATATACATACATACGTGTGCGCGTGTGTGTGTGTATATATGTACACCATATACTTTTAAAAATTATCAAAAATTTGGATATTCGCAAAGTTAACGTTATAATGACGATTCGATGATTCGTTATTCGGAATTTCTTTGCACGCTGCATCTATATTTGCGCTCGCGTAATAAATTCCGGCTGCAGCAGTTTTGTCGGTTTTGTTTTTGGCGTAATTAGATCGGCGATTTTCCTGACGAGATCGATAACGCGACGTGGAGCCTGCGGATTCTGCGGCATCCGGAGTTGCAAAATGCCGCGCGAAGAAGGAAATGAGGATAATCAATGGTAATTGATGCGAGGGGGAGGGAGAGACAGGAGGTCGGTAGAAGGCTGGAAGATAGGAGTAAAGTGGAACAGAGGGGAGAAATAGGGGGAAGGTGAAACTGAAAAGCCGGCCTTTTAATCCGCGTTTGCGCACTAGAAAAACTTTTAGATTTAGTTCTATTTTATGTCATCTTGCATTTGCTTGCCGCGACCAGTACTATCTCTTTTTGTGATTTATTGTTTTTTTTTTAACGTCTACTGTTATCCTTCTACTAGAGATACTTGTGTTATTTCGTGCGGTAAGCATTTTTTTAAATTGAGACTCTAAAGATTTTTAAATTTAAAGTTACATATTCCAATAATATCCAATATATTTTGAAGAGATCTAAAGTTAGCAGAACAATTTGTAATTAAATAAAATGAAATGATTTTTAAAATGTAAAATGTTTCTAATTAGGTTATTTTTTTTAATCTGGAAAGATTTATCACTGATATTTAATGTGATGAAAATAGTTTAATATATGTGTGCTCATTATTACATCAAATTGAAAGTGTTTAATTATTTCAAATCCCGATTGGCGAAATACAGTCATCATTATTATTCGAAATTGCGTTTTAATTTAATAATCTCTATAATTATGTGTCTAACTTTCTTCTGGATATTATAATATTAAACTATATATCTCTCTATTAACCATTTCCGATCGTGTCCTTAATTGACCTCATATCGCTCATTTATCTCGTTAAATTTAAAATTAATTGACAGGTTCATGAAAATAATAATTGATTTTTGGAATTTTCTTACACAATAATAGTGCAAAATTAAATTATTTAAAATTTGTTATATTTCTAAAATTTACCCACACATATACACGACGATGCTATTTGTGAATTAGAATAGTAAGTATCCCCAATTTTTTTGCAGACGTACAATTTATTAATATTCAGAAACATATTTAACTTTTTTCGTGAAATTTTTTTCTCTTGAATTATTCTTTGTAAAAAGGGATAAGATTTTTTTATTAGGTTCAAAGAACTGCACTCTCGTTCCTTGCCCCTTATCCTCGTCTCAACGAATGAAATACCGAACATGATATTGATCGTGAATTCGTTTTCATTTCTTTTAATGTGCGCGGCTATGTGTTTTCATTACAGTGTTTAGCGTCAAGTATAATGGAAATATCGTCGTACACACAGGAAAGAGCGCTACTTCCGTGTTTGTACAGACCAGAGGAAGAGGAAGTTTAGAAATGGTAGGCGAAGAGTGAATCCGTGAACAAAACATGTAAAACTTCGCGTCTTGAAAGGAAAGTGAAAAATATGCATTTTATATTCACGGAAACGTATAGTAATTACTCAAGTAACAAATCAAGTTACAACATTGTTTCCGCAACTAATCACACGATCGTCATACGCGTTCTTGTAATCTTGTATATCGATAAAAAAAAGAAATGTGAATCTTTTAAAACAAATTCAAATTTCCAATCTAGGCGATATACGAATGGCTCGATATAAATTTTGATGGATTTTCTCCATAAGGCAGGTTATAAACTTTTCACTGGAGGCACAAACTTATATAAAACAGAAATTATATATTTAGTTTTAAAAAAAAATAAGGCTCATCTAATTTTTAAGTCTCTTCTAGATGTAACAAGCTGTTTTTCGAAGTTTAAAACGAATTTTTATATAAGAGGATTATTTTATCAATATTATTATTGTAGTATCTGTTGTTGGAAGATAGAAAAATTAGTACATTACATAACAGCGATTCATCTTTTGTTTTTGTTAAAAGAGCTTTTTGTGTGTAATATGAATTACATATAATGTGAATGATATAAATATGTGCGTTTATAATAAGTAATTTTATTGTATATTACAGAAACGCTTTTTATATATAGAAAACAATTTTTTTTCGATTCTATTATCAAGTACATTTTATTCCTTACGATCAGTGAACATGCTTATTGAACTTTGACTGGAGCATGGCGTAACTAAAGAAGCTCCGTACAACGCGCTAACGAATTAAGGACAGTGGGAGATCCGAGCAAGCTGAAACGCGCTTAATCCGCCGGTTGCAACGAGATTCCGGAGATTTCCTCCCTGCGCCAGCATCTCGCGAGTGCTACTTGTGGAAACAAGGGCGGTTCGTTTTAATTCCGTGTACGGTCGCGGTCTCGTCGGACTTAATTTTCCCGGCGCCCTCGCATTTGCATCGTGAAAAATCCCCGGTAATTCGGAACCAGCGCGAATGCTCGTGCACTCGCGTTGTTGGCACTAGCCGGAATGCTTACAGCCTCACGTTCGCTCGCTAATTCCGCGTGCCTACTTTTCAGGATCAGATGTGTCCTCTATCTATCGTCTATTTTTCTTCGCCGTCGGATTCGTCGTGGGAGTGTAATGCCGCGGTAACCGCCGCGGTAATATGCAAATGCTCTTTTATGCTTTAAATTACAAATGAAATTCGCCCACAAAGAACATTGTGCGGCATCGCGTGAAAGGACGTGACTCGTGATACACGTGTGATCGCCACGCGCACGATTATACATGTAGATTGTAGATTAATATTCAAATTTCGCTATTAGGAAGCAATGTGTTCGATACCAACTACATTATGAAACCGATTATCTGGAGCTTAAAGTCGATGTTAATAATGTATCTTCCTTTGTTAGGCACTTTTTTATATATGCAAAGTAGTTATTAGCTTCGTTATATTGCACGCTCGTGTTTACTTTTTAATTTTGTGTGAAATTTTTTATTATACTTCATTGTAGTATTATAGTTCTAATAATTTGATTTTAAATCAAAACGGTTTGAGTATTTTTGTACAAAACATTCTCATTTTTCTGTAAAAAGAAGTATGAAACATTTTTCAACATTCTCATTTCTGAACATATTATAACTTTTTTATTCCAAAATATATTTATGTTTAATTAGAGAAAACTAATGATTTAGTTTTTTCATTTTTATAGTGTTCATGACAAATATCATTTTGTTAGTTTATTTGGATGCTGTATTATTTTGTATATATTAAACAAGATTGCGTTATGACGAAATTAATTAGCAAGCATTTAATTAGCTACACGTTGCATCAAAGGCACATTCTATTAGATATAAATTTATTGTGCCTTTGAATAAAGGGTTGAGGATTAATGATTTGCTAACAATTATATGTAACTGAGTATCTTGATGGTATCTGAACTACATCTGGCTGTCTTTCTCTTTTTCTTTGCTTCTGCCATTTTTCTCCTCTCTTCTCTTTCTCTCTATCTTTCTAATTAATATTATCTAATTAGCATAATATCGATGCCCAATTTCCATAATCGCTGACGATCTTGGTCTCAGTTGAATTCAGATGATCTATTCACCGAATAAATTGATTCAAAGATTAAACCAAATTCATAGAGAAAAACGATTGAAGAAAGAACGCTCTGGATAAAGAAGGTTTTTACTGCATGCAGTAAGAGATATCTATAGATATTTATAGATAATTAATTATCTCATGTGTTTCTTTACTCTTTACTGGACAGAAGTCTAGAATTTTCGTTTACACGCGTGTTTGACATAGTCTGATCGACATAGTCTCGTTCTATTTATACTTTAATGCTATTTTCAGTCTCTGCCGTTATAATGCCAACGTGGCGTGACGATGCAATAGAAGAATCGTTTTTATTTAGACGCGTGAATGAGTACATTGACGCTTCTACTTCTCTTGGCACATATCTGTTAATTTCGATTCCTCGGTCAAAAGTTTGCTTCCAGCCAGATATAAGATATGTGATCGAGCATGTTTCTGGTTTCGGACGCCACTCTGTCTGCCTCGAATTTGGTATTACTTATCGTACCTGGGTACTATCAAAGTCTGGACACGTACTAATTAGCGCAGCTCAGGTTTATATATTAACGACCACGTATGTCAACAGGGTTTCACTTTGCCAACCTAATGACGCATTACTTTGACATCGTACGGTTACACGAGTGCTGCACACGAGCACTTTGTGTCGACGCATGTTGTGTACACATCATTTGCACCGAGCAGAAATAACATTGCACAGCTGATACATTATGGTGCAATAAATATTTAAGTAATTAGAGATGCAACTCGATATATTGATATCGAATGTAGGTTAAACTTTTCAGAGATTAAAAAGCGTATGTACATAATAATACTGCAAGTATGATATTGAAAACTTCAGGAATACTCATATATTGCATTTTACGCTGAATGTAATTTATTCTTATGACTTTTAATATATGAATCCAATAAATAACAATTAAATTTATTCATTTATCAGTTAGAATAAAAAGCTGTTTTGAAATAGAAAATTTATGTAACTGAATTAATTCTGTTATAACTTAACTTTAATCATTACACTTTAATTACTTTTTATTTAACATTTTTATTTCAACGTATATTCAGTAGCGGAAGTCCTTTTTTTTTTAACTTTTCCATTAATTTTACGCAATTTACGAATTGCGACTCTTCTTCGTATTTTTGAGCTTGCTGTCCGACGAGCCCATACGTATGCATATTCGCATGCATATTTATACAAACGTAATCCTTTCCGCTTATTTGAATATTGTGCGGAGATACGATATAATTATTTAAACGCGCGTCATGATTTATTCGCTTGGAATTTGCAAGGTATTATTTTTTTACTTAACCGACGGAATGTCCGCGGCTCAATATGATGGACCGGAATCATTCATCTCCTGATATCGTTATCTCACACGTACGCATGATTGTGTTCGCGTATACGTAGATTTCTAGATAGATTTGCTATTAAAATTTCAGTCGCGCCGGCCGTGTCCTCCCGCCCGTTACCCCTAACGTCATAACAACCCTGCTGCGCAGTGGTGCGTCGAATTAACATTTCAACGAGGATGGCCGTGTACGCTTCACCATCACGATAAAACGGACGCGTTATTGCTTTACTGAATAAACATTGCGCCATTCCAAAATTCACGTAGCGACTACGAACGTACTACGTGAAACATTACGGATATATATCTCGTTTTGGAAATAATAGTTTTAATCTTGATAGTAGATTCTTTGATTAATTTGCAGTCATCGTTTTTTTTTAGCTGGAGCTTTTATAATGGCTTTTGAATTATAGATTGACAAAAAAATATTTGACAGGAAAAATGTATAAACGAAGTAGACTTAAATAAACACGAATGTTTGCATCCAAACATTTTATATGCGACCATTGTTACTAATTTATAACGTAATTTTGTTCTTTTTTTGTTGCAGGTAAGTGTCACAGACGGTCAATGATCACAGCGAATAACCGAAAATAGTGAGTCCAATATTCTATATGATAAAATTCTTGAGAGTGTAGTATATATATGTATGTGTGCATATATATAATTTTACCATTTATCGTTGCTTTTTAAGTTTTTTTAATTTTTGAGAAATTATATAAAAGAAACAGAAAGAAATTATATAAATAAAAATATAATTATGATGCATTTTTAAAACGTGTATAACTTTGTAAATAAAAATTAATGTGAGAAAAAGAATTACATTAATATACAAGGAAGGAAAATTATGATAAGTGTGAGTAATATAATTATACATATTGTAAGGTAATAGATAAAATTTTAATAGAACATGTTCTGAATGTTATTCTTCCAATGTCTTCCTCGGAATACTAAGAATTCTTATCGCAATGGATGTACTTGGAGGTTGAATTCTAAAGCGTCTCGTTGAAAATTAGTTATCGGAAAGTCTTCAGACATTGCCCGGACCGGTGATCGGACGTAGCAACGGCTGAGCCGCTTATAGCCGCCCGTAATGTTAACTTTATCGTCGTTCCTTCGCGTAGGGTAATGAATTTCGCATTACCGGAGCTCTGCGTTAGCTCGAGCGACGGTTGAGACAGAACTTTATTAACGGTTACGCAGATTTACGGTTGGCGGAGAAGAAGCTATCGCACCGTCCGCCTTAAGGGGATGCTAAAGTAAAGAGCGAACTTCGACCGGACCCCAGCGCCGTCACAACGGAATTAAAAATGTTGATAACTAATCCCGTCGGTAAATTATCAACATTTTTAATTTCGTACTGTATTACCATAAACTTATAACGTACATGTATTGGAAATACATGTACACATGCATACCAATGCGGTAGTGATTTTATTAATACCGTCAAAAGAGACGTTCCAAATATTATAAATTTTACCAATACAATCTAAATAGATGCATATGGTATTATATAGTTTTCCAGTACCATCTAAATAGACACTTCAGGTATATAAATTTTACCAGTGCTGTCGAAATAGATGCAGCTGGTTTTCCAGTTTTATCTAAATAGACACTTCAAGAATTATTAATTTTTTCAGTGCTGTCTAAATAGATGCAGTTGGTATTATAAAATTTTTCAGTACTATATAGACACTTCAGTTATTATTATTTTTACCAGTGCTGTCTAAATAGATTCTATATGGTATTATAAAATTTTCCATCTAAAGACACTTCAGGTATTATTATTTTTACCAGTGCTGTCAATAGATGCTATATGATATAAAATTTTCCATCTAAAGACACTTCAGGTATTATTATTTTTACCAGTGCTGTCTAAATAGATTCTATATGGTATTATAAAATTTTCCATCTAAAGACACTTCAGGTATTATTATTTTTACCAGTGCTGTCAATAGATGCTATATGATATTATAAAATTTTCCATCTAAAGACACTTCAGATATTATTATTTCTACCAGTGCTGTCAATAGATGCTATATGATATTATAAAATTTTCCATCTAAAGACACTTCAGGTATTATTATTTTTACCAGTGCTGTCAATAGATGCTATATAATATTATAAAATTTTCCATCTAAAGACACTTCAGGTATTATTATTTTTACCAGTACTGTCAATAGATGCTATGTAATATTATAAAATTTTCCATCTAAAGACACTTCAGGTATTATTATTTTTACCAGTGCTGTCAATAGATGCTATATAATATAAAATTTTCCATCTAAAGACACTTCAGGTATTATTATTTTTACCAGTACTGTCAATAGATGCTATATAATATAAAATTTTCCATCTAAAGACACTTCAGGTATTATTATTTTTACCAGTACTGTCAATAGATGCTATGTAATATTATAAAATTTTCCATCTAAAGACACTTCAGGTATTATTATTTTTACCAGTGCTGTCAATAGATGCTATATAATATTATAAAATTTTCCATCTAAAGACACTTCAGGTATTATTATTTTTACCAGTGCTGTCAATAGATGCTATATGATATAAAATTTTCCATCTAAAGACACTTCAGGTATTATTATTTTTACCAGTGCTGTCAATAGATGCTATATGATATTACAAAATTTTCCAGTATCAAATAGATACTTCAGATATTATATAAATAATAATATAAATTTTACCAGTGCTATTTATAGATGCATCTGGTTTTAAATATTTTTTCGTAAACGTGCGATCTGACATGTTGTAACGTCTTGTCACACGCTGTTGTTTTGAGGAAAGTTCAACATACCTCACCAATTCTGGCGCTCGAACAATGTATATAAACAAGAGGCGTAACCACGTGCGTGAGGTAACTGTTGGCGGGATCGGCGTGCGGCAGCGTAATGAAGAGATACAGGATAGGAGACAATGGGAGACAACGCTCAGCTGTACAGGCCGTACTGCTATTTCCAGGCCCGAACTCAAGCACATTCACGCACACATCGCGCTCCGTGAACCACTAAACTGTCGCGTGCTCGGCTACGTTCGGTCGGTTCGGCGTGAGCGCGCTCAGCTGACTCCGAGATCGCGGCGTCTGAACTTTTTCGGCATATGTTTATCACGCGGGCGCCGCTCATATACCGTGTCCATAAGATCGATCTACAAGAGCGTTGTGTGGCGACGGGCAGTGGGCGAGACCTACCGATCTGTCGATCCGAGTTCAATTCCTGCCGTAGTTTCTTTCTTTTTTATTTTTTAATACAATCTGTGAAAAATTTTTATTAATGTAACAATATTTATGGTTAAAAATTTTTTCTATATAAAATAATTTTTTTTTTACCAAACCATAATTATTATTTATTTTACAGTTAATTTTTTATATGTATCCGAAATGAAAAGGAAAAATATAACACTATTTCAATGACAATTTTATTTTATAGTTTATATAAAATCAAAAATATTGAAAAATGAAAAATTTAAAGATTCATCGTTGTTAATTTCTTGACCTGACCGTACGAATGGTTCGTCCGTTCCATACCTTTTACACAATGCAAAAGAAAATTGTGTCATTGAAATAGCGTTATATTTGTCCCTTTTATTTCGGATACGATACGTATAAAAAAATAATCGCAAAATACATAATAATTGAGCTTTATTGGAATAGAAAAAAAATTATTTTATACAGGAAAAATTTACAAAAATTTATAAATCTTGTCTTACGTCAATAAAACTTTTTTGCAGATTGTAAATAAAAAAAAAAAGTGCGCCGGAAATCTAACCCGAATCCGTAGATTGGTAGGTAATCATCCGCTTATCGCCATGCTGCTTTATTACAAATCGGTCTTATGAACACGGTATACGTACCATCAGAACCTGTAAAAATTTCTGACGTGGACTTATAATAAAATGTACTTGATGTAAAAATTTTAGATCTTGTATACATAAATCAAGCCTGGGTCGTCCTTGAGAAAACATTTAGAAACAATACTACGCCTTCTGATTGAGCGTAGTAATTCTAATAAAAAAGTTATACGACTGCAAAAATTTTATGTCTGAAAATTTCGGCGCCGCTGTCGCACTCTATTAGGGTCGGTTCACAATATACGATACAGACCATCCCGTACCGACGACAAAATTATAAACCTGATCAATGCAAAATGTTAAAACATGCGTTATGCAATTATTGATAGATTCCGTTGACGAAATGTGTTGGCCAATGTTGATGTATATGAACAGTCGCATTACCCAGACAGCACACAATATTCATGATAAAAATTTATAAACACTTATTAATTTTTTTTTTCTAAATATTATATATAAATATTTTATACATATTTTATATACATGAAGAAAAAATTGTTATTTAACATATTACAATCTAGATTACATATTTTATACAATATTTATGGTAAATAAAAAATAAAGATTAGTATAAATAATATTTTGTAAATATTTATAAATATTTTATATTTTTATTATATTTATGATAAATCTTTATGATATGTCAAATCTAACACCACAAAAATATTTATAAAATATTTGGATAAATATTTATAAAATATTTAAATAAATATTATAAATATTTTGTAAATATTTTATAAATATTGTGTGCTGTCTTAGTAAAAACGCATGTTTAATATTTTGTCTTGTCAGGGTCGGTTCGTATCATTTCCAATACGTGCCGTACAGTGTGAAGCGACCCTTACTCTTCTTATTCTCACTCAGCTACAGCTAGATAGTAGCATGTAAACATGTAAATCTACAAGGTGTCCCTGACCATGGCTACGGTCCACTTGATGCTACAAACGTTTCGAAGCAGTCTTTGATTGGTTAATTTGTAAAAATCTTTGTTTCGATTGGTCAAAAACGCTTTAAAGCATTTGTAGCGTCAAGTGGACCGCAGCCCATGTGGCTCAATATTCATAAAAATGTAAAAAAAATCGAGATAAACATAAAAATCCAACATCGTCTTTGATTAGATCTTGAGTTAGGTTAAGTTGGGTTTGGTTTACAAATAATCAAGATATTAATTTTTTAAATTATGCAAATGAGACCGCGTCAAAGGAAGAGCTCGAACCGCTTGAGCCATAACACGGAAGAAAGAATCTATTCTACAATTGATAAAATTGTTTTAGCGGAGAAACAAAGAAATGTTGGTTGTTTCATAATAATTTTATTATGTGAATGATGGGTGCGTTCAGGGAGACGTTATTAGCGCTATCAGCATTAGTTTATCCTTGTTCTACTTTTAATGAGTAATGAAGATGGACTGATGCTGGTAGCGCTAATAGCGTCTCCCCGAACGCACTCAATGTATATAATAATGTGTATAATAAAGCAAAAACACGTGCTCGATTCTTGAATTCGCAAATTCTGTTCTTACAGAAAAGTTGAAAATTTATTGGCTATCGTATGGCTTTTAACCAATAAACTTGCAACTTTTCTGTTAGAACGAGTATTTGCGTAAACGTTTTTCTTGCGAATGACTTCAAGAATCGAGCCTCAGGACGTATTCAATTAAAAATTTTTATTTATAAAAAAATTACATCTCTTTTAATAATAACCGCGATAATAATACGGATACATTGGAGGCGGATACGACACTGGAGGCGGCGGATACGACGGTAGAGGCGGCGGTGGTAGGTACGACGGTGGAGGCAGCGGATATGACAGTGGAGGCGGCGGTGGTGCTGCGGCGTATCCTGTGGAAGCGTACGCTGATGAAACGTACGCAGAACCATGTTGTCCGTACGTTCCAACAGCGTACGCTTTTTTCCTTTCCTTTTGCATTTCCCTCCTAACAGCTGCGTTGATTTGCTACAAATGTTAATTTATTTAAAAATTATTTAAAAATATACACGACGATAATAAAGCAAAAACACAGATGCTCGATTCTTGAATTCATTCGCAAGAGAAACGTATTCGCAAATTCTGTTCTTACAGAAAAGTTGAAAATTTATTGGCTATCGTATGGCTATTAACCAATAAACTTACAACTTTCTGTTAGAGCGAGTATTTGCGTATACGTTTCTCTTGCGAATGACTTCAAGAATCGGGCCCCTGTACGTAAGCTTAGAGAATGAGAAGCAAACAGACGAACAATACAATAACGTATTTTATGTGTTACCTTTCGTGTCATTCCTCCTCTTCCTCCTCTTCCTCCTCTTCCTCCTCTTCCTCCTCTTGCGCCTCGTGGCGGTGGCGGTGGCGGTGGAGGTGACGGCGACGGTGACGGTGGAGGTGACGGTGACGCTGGCGGTGGCGGTGGCGGTGGCGGTGGCGTTGCCGACGTTCTGAGTACTTTCGAGGGTTTGCTTGGCGACGGACCAACTTTTTCTTGCGTCGCTGCTTGCATGTTGCGCGGACACACGGGGCACTTGGCCTCTGCCACGTGCTCGGTGGTCACCTCAGTTGTAGCTGTAAAAAAAGCAAATATGATTACGTTTTATAAGAAAAAATATACATGTAGTATTTTATAAGTAAATCTGATTTACTTATATTGCATTATGCAGTAATAATTATGTACTTACACTTGCGAGATCGCCGAGACGTGTCGAGCGACATGTTGATATTGCCGTCCATGGGCTACACATACAATAATGACTACTCGCTGGAAAATAAATCTTCGCGATGATAGACAAAGACAACCATATGCGTTCATGAACGCATATGACTGCGTTCAGAAATATCACCTGAATGTCCTTCTCATCGTTTTATCCTTGTTGTTCGGGCAATAGAAACAAGGATATAATAAAAATACGCCAGATATTATTGAAACATATAAAACTATAATGTTTTATCAATTTCACGTGTGCTATGTGTATTCTCGCTGTTCGCCAAGTCAGTCCATCAAAAGATTAAAAATTTAATATCAAATCGATCACATTGTACGATTTGCAATTTTAATAATGTTGTTTATAACATTAAATAAAATAAATAATTATATTTATATTATTGGAAAATAATAAATAAATTTAGTAAAAATTTTTATTTTAAAAAATGTACTATTAAATTTTGTCATTATTTTGTTGATAAACAATCCTTTTCCTAGTAATTTTTATTTAAGAACATACATATTACTTGTTAAAATGTTTAACAATAAAATAATATTAATAACAATTCAATTTCATATTAAATTTTTTTTAATTATTACCAAATTTATTCTTTATTGTAATTAATTGAGTAATAATTTAAAAAAATTTATTTTTTATTGTAATTAATTGAGTAATAATTTAAAAAAATTATTCTTTATTGTAATTAATTGAGTAATAATTTTAAAAAATTTATTCTTTATTGTAATTAATTGAGTAATAATTTAAAAAAATTATTCTTTATTATAATTAATTGAGTAATAATTTTAAAAAATTTATTTTTTATTGTAATTAATTGAGTAATAATTTTAAAAAATTTATTCTTTATTGTAATTAATTTAGTAATAATTTTAAAAAATTAATTTTTTATTGTAATTAATTTAGTAATAATAAAAAAAATTTAATATGAAATTGAATTGTTATTAATATTATTTTATTGTTAAACATTTTAACAAGTAATATGTATGTTCTTAAATAAAAATTACTAGGAAAAGGATTGTTTATCAACAAAATAATGACAAAATTTAATAGTACATTTTTTAAAATAAAATTTTTACTAAATTTATTTATTATTTTCCAATAATATAAATATAATTATTTATTTTATTTAATGTTATAAACAACATTATTAAAATTGCAAATCGTACAATGTGATCGATTTGATATTAAATTTTTAATCTTTTGATGGACTGACTTGGCGAACAGCGAGAATACACATAGCACACGTGAAATTGATAAAACATTATAGTTTTATATGTTTCAATAATATCTGGCGTATTTTTATTATATCCTTGTTTCTATTGCCCGAACAACAAAGATAAACGATGAGAAGGACATTCAGGTGATATTTCTGAACGCAGTCATATGCGTTCATGAACGCATATGGTTGTCTTTGTCTATCATCGCGAAGATTTATTTTCCAGCGAGTAGTCATTATTGTATGTGTAGCCCATGGACGGCAATATCAACATGTCGCTCGACACGTCTCGGCGATCTCGCAAGTGTAAGTACATAATTCTTACTGCATAATGCAATATAAGTAAATCAGATTTACTTATAAAATACTACATGTATATTTTTTCTTATAAAACGTAATCATATTTGCTTTTTTTACAGCTACAACTGAGGTGACCACCGAGCACGTGGCAGAGGCCAAGTGCCCCGTGTGTCCGCGCAACATGCAAGCAGCGACGCAAGAAAAAGTTGGTCCGTCGCCAAGCAAACCCTCGAAAGTACTCAGAACGTCGGCAACGCCACCGCCACCGCCACCGCCACCGCCAGCGTCACCGTCACCTCCACCGTCACCGTCGCCGTCACCTCCACCGCCACCGCCACCGCCACGAGGCGCAAGAGGAGGAAGAGGAGGAAGAGGAGGAAGAGGAGGAAGAGGAGGAAGAGGAGGAAGAGGAGGAATGACACGAAAGGTAACACATAAAATACGTTATTGTATTGTTCGTCTGTTTGCTTCTTATTCTCTAAGCTTACGTACAGGGGCCCGATTCTTGAAGTCATTCGCAAGAGAAACGTATACGCAAATACTCGCTCTAACAGAAAGTTGTAAGTTTATTGGTTAATAGCCATACGATAGCCAATAAATTTTCAACTTTTCTGTAAGAACAGAATTTGCGAATACGTTTCTCTTGCGAATGAATTCAAGAATCGAGCATCTGTGTTTTTGCTTTATTATCGTCGTGTATATTTTCAAATAATTTTTAAATAAATTAACATTTGTAGCAAATCAACGCAGCTGTTAGGAGGGAAATGCAAAAGGAAAGGAAAAAAGCGTACGCTGTTGGAACGTACGGACAACATGGTTCTGCGTACGTTTCATCAGCGTACGCTTCCACAGGATACGCCGCAGCACCACCGCCGCCTCCACTGTCATATCCGCTGCCTCCACCGTCGTACCTACCACCGCCGCCTCCACCGTCGTATCCGCCGCCTCCAGTGTCGTATCCGCCTCCAATGTATCCGTATTATTATCGCGGTTATTATTAAAAGAGATGTAATTTTTTTATAAATAAAAATTTTTAATTGAATACGTCCTGAGGCTCGATTCTTGAAGTCATTCGCAAGAAAAACGTTTACGCAAATACTCGTTCTAACAGAAAAGTTGCAAGTTTATTGGTTAAAAGCCATACGATAGCCAATAAATTACCAACTTTTCTGTAAGAACAGAATTTGCGAATACGTTTCTCTTGCGAATGAATTCAAGAATCGAGCCCCTGTGTTTTTGCTTTATTAAACATTATACATATTATAATATAAAAGAAAAAATATAATGAACGGTTGGTCCCATCCATACTTTTTACACAACGTTAGAAAAATGGTCATAAAAATAACGCGCGTTATATTATTCTCTTTATATTTTTTTTCTATATATTTTTCCCTTTTTGGTTTCCCTTTCTATATATTTTTCCCTTTTTGGTTCCCCTTTCGGCACTATTAATTAATTTTATCTAGAATTCAGCTATCAAATTCATCTTGATCTATATCAGAAACTAAAACAATAATTAAAAATTTATTAGTAATTAAAATTTTATGACCATTTTTCTTACGTTGTGTAAAAAGTATGGATAAGACCGTTCATTATATTTTTTCTTTTATTTTGGATACAGTGCGTATAAAAAATTAATTGTGCTTTATTGGTATAAAAAAATTTTTTGTTAAAGTTTAAAACATTTATCTTAATTTTGACCAGTACCATCTAAATAAACAAATTGTTAGTAATTATTCCGTTATTGTTTAAATAAACGCATTATTATTAATTTAACCAGTACCGTCTAAATAGACGCATAAAGTATTGTTAATTTTATACTAATGGAATGGGCCCCTCCATCGCCCAGTCCCGTGAAACACAACCAACATTTCTTTGTTTTCTCCGCTTTAAAATGTACATTTTTAAAACAATTTTATCAATGCTATCAAAATAGACGCATCAGGTATTATCAATTTAACCAGTACCGTCTAAATAGATGCATAAAGTATTGTTAATTTTATACTAATGGAATAGGCCCCTCCATCGCCCAGTCCCGTGAAACACAACCAACATTTCTTTGTTTCTCCGCTTAAAATGTACATTTTTACAACAATTTTATCAATGCTGTCAAAATAGACGCATCAGGTATTATCAATTTTACCAGTACCGTCTAAGTAGACGCTTCAAGTATCAAAGTAAACGTATCAAGTTGTAATAATTTTACAAGCCCACACGTTTATATGCTGGGAAAAGGCATAAGTTTATTATTCTCGATAATTCTGATAAAATGTTGTCTCATACATTTTACATCCTTGGAATATTTTTTATTACAAGGACTATCTCCTAATGCTACAGTTGTGGCAAAAGCTGCTGCATAAATTCCACAACTTGTGCCATCAGGTTGGGTTTGAACTTTTTCATATATAATGTCATTTTGACTTATTTTAGGGTAACGACGATGTATATAATTCTTTTCTTCGGCTACCAATCTTTCATATGTGCAGTTGGGTAAACTATCATACACATGAAGTTTATTACCATCAAAAAAAATACATCGCCAGTGATCGCTACAATTTCCGCCTATGATTTGTAAGCTTTTATTGCTTTGACTAGCTTCAATCATATCGGGAAAAGCTATATATAGCACATTTTGTGTTTCAAATTGAGATGTTTCTCTTACAACGCGTAAAAATTGTGCTAAGGAAACGTCATCTAATCTGCTGTTTATTGGCAAGACATTTTTTTTATATCTGAGATGAGAGGAATTTCTTCATCTAAGTATTTTTTTACACTTGCCATTTGCTTGTCAGTTTTATTTTGCATCTCTTTAGTAAAACTGACAATCACGCAGTCATCATCTTCTATATTTACTGCAGCATTATTTGATTTTTCTGTGGATGAAAAATCACGTTTTATTTTTTTTTCTTTTAGAATATCTTCATTTTGTATTGTATTTTGCGGAATATTTTCCGTCCGAATATGAATTTTTTTTGCCGCTTCTGCTTGCGCTTCTAAAATATATGTCGGATTCCTGATAGGCATGTGTCTATTATGGCGACTGTCCAAGATTTCTGGTAACATGCATTCATTATAGAAGCGCAATAAGGCAGGCAACATTTTATTACTCCAAAAAGTAGCATCTCTATTAACATGCACTAATTTTATACTTTTTGGTGTCCATATCGCTAAAATGCAATATTCTCGCCGCGTAATGTTTAATTGACCCTGGATTTGATAATAAAATCGGTGATTCCGATTAATTTCCTCCTGATTTTTTTTAGCAAATATGCCTTTTAGAGCGGGTAATGTCTTTATGGCTTCTTCCGCTGTCAATTGTTCTGCAGACAAAGGGCATTTAATTTCTACCAGACCATTTTCTTCTATGAGACCATCAGGAGAAGCACCAAGGCATGGGTTTTTATAATCAATAAATAATCCGCAAGGTTGTATATCTTTGTTCAATTTTGTCGCCAAGACTTTTATGGCTTCTTTTTCGTTTTCTCGACCATACTTCATACCTGCGGTGTCAACTACGGAAGGGTACAAAATATTCTTGACTGTCAATGCGCAAGAAGTTGTCGGTCTCATACGGCATACAATTCCAAAATTGGATGCTGTCAACATTTCACGTCTCAATGCTAACCAAATTTCGGATTCACTCTGTTCTATCGTATCTCGTTCGATTTGCTTCCATTTTTTTGCATTTTCGGTAAGCTTTTCTATATGTTTTTCCCGAAATTGTTCAAAAACGTCATCTGGAAGATCTGGTTTTTGTGATTGGGGGCCATAATGACAATCTGTTTTTGATTCTTGTTTCCATTTCCTTTTCCTCCCATCTGTTTTTCGAGATTCCCTGGTTCTTGTAACTTTTATTTGTCGTTGTTTTTCTAACTTTTCAACCATTACAGGAACAGTTTTATCCATACCTTGATGCAGTTCTATAAGAACTTGCTGTGTATTGTGTTGCAGAACTGATCCTGCAATTCTGGCGTTGTAAGAACCTCGTGCGCCAAAAAATATACGCTTTCCACCAGTACTTTGCAAATATGGAATGAACGGCTTTGTTTTTTTGA
>NW_023415501.1:0-25000 GCF_013373865.1 Monomorium pharaonis | reverse complement strand
CCGAGATACCGATACGCCCACGTATCCTGGTGCATACACCAGGCTGCTGCTGCTGCTGCTGCTGCGGCTACATACGTAATCGCGGTGAACAGCTGCAGCGGCGTTGGCGCACGCGGCTTGCATTAGAAAGGCGGCCGCGCGCGCGGTTGAGAGATGTCACAAGGTAAACCGCATAACACGACCGGGATACACACGGGGAGTATAGTGCATGTACCTATCCGCGAGATCCGGGGGGGCAATACGGTTTACTGTCCTGAAACCGAGCGTCCTTGGGGAAATTTCTCTCCCCCGCTGTGCGCGCGTGTCCGCCCCTTTCGTATTCGCGCCTCTCCTAAAAATCGCGAGGTTTTTCGCGCGACAGTTTTATTTATTTATTTTCAACGGCACGTCTCGTGATGGTGTGCGAGATTGTCACCAGTCGGCTTTCTCGTCGCCGTCCCCGGATTTTCGAGTTCCGAGGGTCAAAACGAGCTTGGCTCGTGGCGAATTCATTACGCGAGTCTTGGCCGCGCGATTCGTGCGTGTTATTTATGCGTGCGTTAAGCATGCCTCGACCTGCCGCGTCGGGGCTTGGCGGCAAACAGCCTCCTTTGGTCGACCGAGAGATAGAGATAGAGAGAGAAAGAGACGCGAAAGAGAGTGCGACAGGCTGCGATCGATCAGCCACATCAGGCGGGGGAGAGAGAGAGAGAGAGAGAGAGGCGAGGGAAACGTAAGATTACAATTTATACGAGCGGCCTCCGGACCGCACGGTTATTCACTCGCAACTTTTTATTTATGCCTCCGCCCCTCTCGCTCCGCGCGAAATGCATCCGCGTATCGCCGGTCCGAGTCGTCCAACGAGCGATAATAATTTTTCATTACATCAGGTCAGACGAGAAAGATGGGGAGAGAGCCGCGGCCTCCACCACGAGCTCCATTCATTCTCAGTTCCGTACTTTAATTTGGATCCGCGGATTTCACCGCGCGCGAAATTAACACGCAGCAGAGATCTCGTTCATATGACCGAGATGGACACCACGTCGCGTCGGGGCGTCGTGAAAAATCGGTCCGCGTCACGATTGAATCATTTCTCTCGCGACGCGATTGCGTAGACGCGAAGCGATGTAGAAGACTTAGAGAGATGCCAACAAGGACGCGCGAGCGCTCGTGAACCGTCCGGCGACCCTTTAATGGGAATTTATGCCCAACATTTGCCTGATCTTAATTGCCTGATCAATTGGCGCCGAATCGCGCGTCGCTCTCTCTCTCTTTCTCTGTCCTAGCGTAGCACCTAACTATCACTCGCGCGACAACCGATCTATTCAGAGTGATCGGCATTAATTGAGATACAGCGATCGTTAAACGCGCTCTTCAAGCGCGTTGAAAAGGGCGCTTGGTATTCCAACACGAATATATTTCGCGTGTAGAAAATTATATACGTTCGCAATGTATACGTCGAAGCCGCAAACGTCAGTAAGCCGAGCGATATGCAGGGGCTATTGAATATTCATACCGAGTGCATTCGTAACTTCGATACTTTCTCATAACGTCACGCGTAAATGTTGTTAACAGTGCTACACATCTGGAGCGAGGTGAGCGTGCGGTATTCCACCTCGGCGAAGTGTCTGTTTCCAAAGATACTTAAAGGCCGAAAATAAACGCTTGCTTTTCTCTTTCTCTCCTTTTTTTTTTGCCCCTCTCTCATCTGCGAGTGAATAAATAAACTCGCCACTTTTCTCGATATTACTTTCATGCGGCATGAATGTCTGAGACAGGCGGGAAAGGAAAGCTGTCTTTAAATCTCAGATAAAAACGTTTATACGTGATTTTGTAAAGAACATCGTCGGTTCAGGAGGTGCTTGACCCACGTCGGAAGTCGCGCTGCAAGTCGTGGCGATAAATTTATCGCCCTGCCATTAAACACACGTTCCGCTGACTTATGTCGGGATAATTCTTCTTAAATATGTACTTTCCGGATGCCGGACACTCGGAGTTGGCAACGACGCCCGAAATCGATTGCCGGAGTTCAGCCATAAATATTTAACGCCGGCGGAAAGACGCGCGAGGAAATCTAATGAACGGCTAGAGAGAGGCCTCCCCCGAGCGACGCCGCGCGAACTGGGAACAACAACATCGGCAGGCGGGCAAGCCTGATTGTCATTCGAGGTGCATTCGCGACCGGTGACTGCCCTTGGCTGCTACTTGGCTGACGACGGAAAGGCGTCGCCGCTCCGCTCCGACGAAACGCTTTAATGGCTCCCTCGGCAACGAAGAAATAATTGTCCGAGTCACTTCTCGGTGTCGTTAAACTTGTTAAATCGGGGGTCAGCACGGTCTTACCCACACATGTGTACGTGGACACGCCGATGCGCGATTCGTCGTGCGTGCCACTTTCTTTTAAGAGATCACACCGCCGCGCCGCTTTCACGACGTGGAAAAAAAAAAGCTTTGATCGCCACGGAAGCGATTCGGGCAATTTTAACGCGAAAACCGAGCGCGGGGTAATCACAGTTCGTTTATTTCTTTGCGTCGATAAAATTGTGGCGGAGAAAACGTGCGGAAGCAACGGGGGGGAAAAAGGAGATACGCGTTCGACGTAGGTAATATCGATACGATATATACGGGGGGGATCTCTCGAAAGGTTCACGTCAAACTTTCCTTCGAGTTTGGGGATGAGCCTTCAGCGAAAATTAATTGAACGTGTTCTCTCCTGAAAATTTCAGCGCTTACTTTCTCAATATGCGCCACTTAATCAATTATATATGTATTTCGCGCTGGAATTGCGATGAATATTCAGTTCATTCTTCTGAGAAACTCGCTCACTGTCGCGGATATCGGCTTTGAAAATTCGAGTCCTGCACAAATAAGCAAACAGACGGTATCGGTGTCGGTGACTATTCGTGATGAATCTCTAGATCGATGTATGTAAATCTTCTCTTGTTTGTTTCAGAAATTGTCGCTGCACGAGCCCATCGCTTTCTTCCACAGTAAGCCGAGACGAGTGGACAAGACGGACAACAATGCGAATTCTAACAGCACGAGCAACAACATCCACAATATGCCGCTGCATGAACCCATCAGCGCTACTTCCCCCGAAGTATACGGTATGTGCGTGAGAAAAACTCTACGAAAATGATGATTGCGAAAATGATCGCGATACCTTATGCGGCGCGAAGTATCGAGGAAACGTGCCAGTCGTGCTATCACTTAATACACCGTCGACCGAATTGCGTATTTAAGATACATCGAGGATACGTATTCGAGCGTACGTGGAACGCGCTGTTACGCAGCCGTGAATAGCTAGCAATACGAGCATATACGAGAGATATTATTCATCCTCCTTCTCCTTCTCGCGCGCGCGAATCTCGCGAATGAACAAGTACAGCTTTACACGGTTTAAATTAAGCGCTTTCTGTAGCTGAAATTAATCAAGGGAAAACACGCGCGTGGGGTTTATGTACCGTTGCAAAGATGTTTCGCGCCGTAGCGAAAAGAAAGAACAAACAAAAAAAAAAAGAGTTTACGAGATCCGTCGGGGGACTTACGTAACTCTTCTCGCTCACGGGCTCCCTGAAGTTACGCAGCCTGCCTCATGTGTGTTTTTTTTTCTTCGCGAAAAAAATAGCCGGGAGACTGCCCATGACGCCCCAGGAGGCTGTGAAGTACTACGGCTCCAGACTGACGGAATTCGAGCGCGCCGAGATCGAGAAGTACTCGGAGATCTGGTACCTGGGCCTCTCCGCTCACAAAATTCACGGCGAGGAGGTCTCTTCCCAGAACGGCGGCTACGACGACGAAAACGGCAGTTACAACAAGGTCCTGCACGATCACATCTCCTACAGGTGAGCGCCCCTATCCTCCATTCGCTAATTCTCCTTTGCCGCGACCTTTCCCTCTTCTCTTTAATTGTTATCGCCGCTCGATGTTTGTGTCGCCGAGTACATACGCCGAGTACCGAGCTGGGAGATCGTACGGCCGGCAATGGAATCTCGCGCACTTGCGTGCATTCCGTGCGTCGTTACTCACGGGAAGAGAAATTGCGGTTGAGAAGCCGCGCGTACGGTTGCGTCTAAACTCGCGAAGCGGTAATTGCGAGCGGCGCTTTTCTTTTCGCTTTTCTTATATATATGTAGTTCCCGTTGCTCGCGTGTTGTTTTCTGCGCACGTGTATAAATTATTCGAAACCTGTGTGCACTCAGATACGAGATCCTGGAGGTGATCGGCAAGGGAAGCTTCGGTCAGGTGATCCGAGCGCTGGATCACAAAACGGGACAGCACATCGCCATCAAGATTATCAGGTACGCGGAAACGCTTGATGCACACACTCATCTCGCAATGACTCAGATCATTCGCGGTCTGATCTACGATCTGAGAGAAAAAAAAACACGCAACGCATCCGCAATGAATAATGTCCGATACATCCGACGCGTTTTTCCGGACGCGTCCGCTTTCCGAGCATAATTGCGTCGTTTCTTTATTTAAACACAGCTTTCACTGTTTACCTTGCAGGAACAAGAAGAGATTCCATCATCAGGCTCTCATTGAAGTGAGAATCTTGGAGCACTTGAGAAAGAAGGATTTGGAGGCGAACTCACAGCACAATGTGATACACATGCTAGAATATTTTTATTTCAGGAATCACCTCTGCATCAGTTTCGAATTAATGAGGTGAGCGATGAAGCGAAGAGTCAGGGAGAAGGGAGGGCTCGGTTCACGAAAATTTATTAAACGAACGAAATTGTCTTTTACAGCCTGAATCTGTACGAGCTAATCAAAAAGAACAATTATCAAGGATTCAGCCTGAGTCTAATCCGTCGTTTCGCGAACTCGCTAATCAGTTGCCTGAGACTGCTCTATCGAGAGAACATTATTCACTGTGACTTGAAGCCGGTGAGTAACATCAAGGAGCGGGCGCACAGCCATGTTTTATTCACGCTAATCCCGAGTGGCGTAATCTGATATACATTGTCATTGTTACAGGAAAACGTATTGCTGAAACAACGGGGCAGCAGCTCGATCAAAGTCATCGATTTCGGTTCGTCGTGTTACAGCCACCAGCGCGTTTACACGTACATACAATCGAGGTTTTACAGAAGTCCGGAAGTGATTCTCGGTCTTCCCTATGGCACACCGATCGATATGTGGAGTCTAGGGTGTATCTTAGCCGAGCTGTACACGGGTTATCCGCTGTTTCCGGGCGAGGACGAGATAGAACAGCTCGCCTGCATCATGGAGGTCCTCGGTCTGCCGCCGGAGCACATTATCAATCACGCCACTCGTCGCAGGCTGTTTTTCGGTAAGCTATTAATATCCGCGAGTCCTGGAAACTCTCGGAGGCAAAAGTGTCCCCGCTCAAGATAAAAGCGGGCGTGCCGCGCACCGTGATATTCATGGAACCGGGTTTAAAATAATTGCAGATCAAAAGGGAAGTCCGCGATGCGTGACAAACAGCAAGGGTAAGAAGAGATGGGCAGGTAGCAAGAACCTCTCAATGGCGCTTCGATGCTCTGACACGCTCTTTGTAAACTTCGTTAGCAGATGCCTCGAGTAAGTTTCTGGTGGATTTATTATTCGAAAATTCTGTATTATACATTGACAAGATTAATTTTGCAATTATATTTTCAAAAAACTAAAATTTTCAATTGTTTCAGTTAAATTATTTTAGGGGAAGTTTTTTTATTCCAAATCTTACGAATTCCCCTATTCGTAAAACTTTATACTAAATGATTTTTCATATACAATCAGGTGGGATCCAAAGAAGCGTATGACCCCCGACGAAGCGATGCGTCACGAGTGGTTGACTTCGTCTTCGTACGTGAGTTCCTCGTGGTCGTCGGCGATAGCCTCGTCGACAGTAAACGCGAGCGCGAATACGACAACGACGACGACGAGCGTCGAGACGGCGCGGGAATCCGCGCACGCTCCGCAGACAGTGAGCGTGACCGTGAGCGCGCCGCGGCAACGGGCGACGACGATGGAAGATCCACCGTACCGGCTGTACAAGGGCCGCAAATACGTACAGAAGGTCTCCACGGGCACCGATGTCACCGACAACGGCGGCGGGCTGATGGTAAAGAGCAAGCTGAATGGCAGCGCGAGCAGTCACGCCCTGGCGAGCAGCACGCAGACAGCGACATCAAGACACGCGTCAACCGGCGATATCGTTGCGAGCCTAGACCCGAATCTCGACGACTCAGGCACATTCTTGCCGCCGATATTGTGAAGTCGGGTTTGCGCCAGCCACTTCTAAACGCGCTGCTCGCGTAACCGACGCGACAAAAAAGGCTCGCTCTTTGCACTGCCATGGGGAGTGCGTAGATCGCTTGACGTATGTCAAGAGCGGGTGCAGTTGAATAAAAAGCGCGTGTAGAACTGGCTGGTCAGTCTGACGTTTCTCGATGCCAAATGGCTAGTTTAAATGCAGAGTCTCTAGTCTCGGCATGTATCGAGCTATGAGGCCAAAATGACGATCTGACGATGGGAGAAGAGTGCGCGGACATAACGCGAACAGCAATATAGCGGTCGCGTGATCGAGTCGCGTGCTCTCATGGACTCTGGCGATCCAATGTCACTCAGGTAATCGTAACGAACTCTCGTGCACGCGCGCATTATCGTAGTTATTCGCGGAAAACGTAGACTTGCTGCCTACGATGAGGAGACTAGCAATGTTAATGTATACCGATCACCTTTCGACATGGACCATAGTACTTATCTGGTTCGAATGTTGTTTTCTCGCGCATGTTATGAAGCGCACGAAATTGATAAGTGACGAAAAATCTTGGATAGGTATAAAAAAAAATTACAATTGAAAGTTTGCATAGAATGCGTTATTTGCCTTGTCGTCAACGAGCCTTGAGAGCCAATTTATCGTCGGGCTGCGTTTTTGTCGGCGTTTTCATCGGTAAAAAAGCTCGAGTGAATGCAATCGGAAAGTATACTATATAGTAGCGCATTATACTTTATAGATAACTACGCGAGTGCAAGCGGCGCGATACGATGCACGTATCGTGGCAAACGATAAAGAAGCGAGGGGATCTCCAGGCGAAGCACATTACGTTCAAACAACGATTCGCCCCGACATTGCGGCGTAATGTCGGGGATTACCATCGAATTACGGTCGTGCCGTGAAGACCTGAGTCGTTTGAGACCTGTGTCACCAACACAGGGTCGCGCGATTAATAACGAAGCGTCAAGGCGAGGAGTAACTAACACGTGAAGCGTGCCCCAGTTTAACGAGGCCTGAGTAGTCTTATTGTGATATTAAACTACCACTGTCTTACTTAGATCTCTCTGATATTAAGAAGTAACGATCACTAATATAATAATTTCAATTTACTATTAATCATTATTTTCTTATTATCTGTAATAATCGCTATATCGCTATATCGCTACTATTACCGCAAAGATATAGCGGCATACGTAAAAAGTAACGTGGATTATCATCGATATAATGGCAGAGTTAACATTACTTATATGTAGGCATATACAGATTTTATTTACGTATTTTCGAAGAAATCCTGAAGCAACAGCAGCAGTTGCTGCAGCTACAGCTACAGCAAGTATGCTAGTTACTATGGATACGTAAAGAAAAGTAGCCCGATAATTTTCGATGATTTTCAGTGAACTTTAAGTGATTGCCCCTATTACGCCACTACACCACTCTTCTGTTGTCATTAATAGTCTGCGCGACGTAACGCATGCTTTATTACGTCGAAATTAATTAATTAATGTTGATTAACGGCCCGTGAGATTCTCCGCCTTCATAGCACTACCTATTTACGTATTGCTCGTAGCTTCCTTAATTAGTGATTTATAATTTGACACGCCTTTTCGAAATTATCACGAGCATTTCGCGATATATGCAGAGGATTTGACAAAAAACAAAAACGTATTGTATAGTATTATAATGTTAGGTTAATTTTAGACTTGGTAATTGTTCGATGTGCCCGTACCCATTCTAAAGTTTCGCAAGACACACGAGCTCGTAATAATTACATCATTATGATGTTAGAAACGTGAGATGCGTCACGCTCTACTGTTTGCTGCTTTCGAGCTTGCACCGTGCATGGAACGTTATCTTCTGGTTTTTTTTTGCATGCTTCTCTTAAAGGTCCTATTATACGTAATGAAATCGTCAAGGGCTCTACTAAAAATGTAAATTTTACTGTCACGGTTTGAAAATTGATTGGAGCAGAATATTAATACTCGCAAATTATGATCGCATACAAGAGACTGAAATAAATCATTATTTTACATTGCTAACGGAAACATGGCGAAATTGTTCCTAATAGTTTGTTCTGCAAATCGATATGTCGCCTTACTTTTATTACATTTTAGCAAATTTGTTCTTTTGTGAAGTTGACATTATTTAATTTGCAAAAAGTTATTGAACATCTCACGATGATAATCGAAACGAAAAATAAAACCGGACTTGCCGTCACACAAACAGTCCCACTTTAGCCCACGAACTTTTAAAACAATTAATATCGTACCAACCAATGTAGTGGTATCGCGCGACATAATCGGTGAATGGCCAATAAAACATGAGCGGAGGTATATAATAATATTAAGAATTACATATATAAATTATATTATTCGTATGCGGCGAATCTGCCCGAACGAACGACTGACGAAGTAGTGCATATTATATACGATACATGATATCTGTGGCGGATTCGTAGCAGTTGCTCTCGAGTAATCGCATCGACGTATAACGACGAAATCTCGGGTAAGCATTTCGTTCGATTAATCCATCAACAAAAAAAGAAAAAAAATTGAGAGTGATGTCTATAAGGTGATTTCTAGGGAACGAGATATATCAAATTGTGTATAAAATAAATATGTGACTGCGTGTGCATGTATGCGTGTGTATTTGAGAGAGAGAGAGAGAGAGAGAGAGAAAGGGTGTGTGTGTCTGTGATAGAGAGAGGGAGGGAGACTCGTTTTGGAGAGAGAAAGAGAGTGAGAAAGAAAGAGTGAACGTATGATTATGCACATATATCTATTATATAAATATATATACCATTATACACGTGAGGCGTGGAAACGCGCAAGGACAAAACAAGTTAAGTCTAGGATACGATAGAGAAAAAACAGACAAAGGGCCTTAGAAGGGCCCAAAGAAGGGCGTTTGCGAACACACGCGACTCTGATCTACGGAGTCTGTGCCTCGCTGCCCTCTAATAAAAAGAAAAACACTGTTCAATTGTACAGTCTTAAGTTTTTAGTTGTGTTCACTATTGTATACAGCGGGATCAAATTATAGTATCTGTATAAATGGGACGGTTGTATAATCTGCGTGTGACGTGCATTATCACTTATACAAGACCACGTGCACACTCGGCACGCATGTGTCGCGCGTACGCCTAAAGAAACATACGAGAAGCATGATGTTCGTACAGCGAAAGATACACACTATGTGATCAATTTGGCCGACATCGGTTAACTCTACTCAAACCGAGTCCTTGTTTTTTGGAAAAAACATAGAGATCGCTGTTTAGACCGTGAGTGAAAACTGACACTGATGAGGCCAGAGCTAAAGCGAAAAGAAGAAAAAGGGCAGAGCATGTACTATTTCAATACCATCCGAGGAACAGCGAAAATCCGCAAAAATTCATGTCCTTCGATTGAAAGTTACTCGACTTCCTGATCAATTCGTCGTTCGTAAATAGTCATTGCCGTACGCCGCGATTTCTCCATACGGCGTGGACGGAAAAGGGAGACAGTCGCTTTTTCTAGTCCAGGATGTAACGAACGTGCTCCGAACGTACACGCACATCTCACTTGAACGCGACAGAGAGGGGGAAAAAAAAGAGAAAGAGTAGAGTTTCAGCGAAGGAATGTTGCGCGCGGCGTATATCCGTTAGTGTGTAACTAATTAACGCGTTTTAACGACGCGATTAGACGCTATCGAATTAAATTAAGTATAACCGTGCGTACGTGATTTCTCTCCCTTTCCCGCGACGGATAACGCGTCCGACAAGGAGGGCCCTGCTGCGCGTTTATCACGAAGAGCCATCGTTGCGACGGCCGAGCCTCGTAGATCATTTTAGTAGGACAATCATAGAGTTACGCGTTTGTATTAGAGACGCGCTAGTAAGTTTTCATTAGATGATAGAGACGCGAGCGACGAGGGAGTGTCTCTTGTTCGAGAAGCTCGCGCTAATGCGTAAAATGATCCCGACGGATGCGCATCGCGACGAAAAATCGTTTAGATTATTAAACGGCCACGTGCGCGCGCGCTTCGCTCTTTCGGGACCGCAAGGGACGAAGAACTCGGTACGCGGATCCGCGCGGAAGTGAGAGATATTTCAAAGGCACGGAAAAGAGCTGTGGAGAAAAAAACGATTTCGATAAAAATGTGAGTGCGCGAGAAGGTTCACTCAAAGAGTGATTTGTAATCTGGCGTTCAATTGTGGATGTCTTGTTATAAACGTGCGAGTTCGTCAATTTCTGCCCAGACTTAACTATAGCAAACGAGAGAATTGCTAAATAATAAATGATTATTATAATGACATTAGTATATGTATATGTGTATGTATGTATGTACGTATGTATATGTGTATATATATACATATATATATACACACACATATATTGATACGATACTAAAGCATCATCTTTTGTATCATTTGTTCGTTTGTTTTTATCTTACTGCGTTTGTCTTTCATTATTAATGCAATACCAAGATGACTCGGTTTCGACTCGGTATCTTGTGTGTAAATATATAACTAATAAAAAAATATGTATACAAATGCAACGGGAGCGCACTTTGTTATCTTCCTTGCATTTCTCTTCTTCTCATTTGTAACATTGAATTACCAAGATCAGCGATTTAAATAGTTTATTTAAACATACTCGTATTAAATACATCATTTGATTGAGATACAACGAAATGCGCCAAGCAGATCGATGAGCGAAGGATAAGTCGGTAATCAGAATTATTGTTTATCGATACCTAAACAACGACGATTTATTTCCTTGTTAATTCTAACTAGTGAGAATAGATGCGAGTTCTGAATACAGATTACGAAGTTAGAATGTCAGAAGTGAGAATGAAGAAGATGAATAAGTAACAAACCCTTTTTGAAGGAAAAAAAACAAGAATTTAGAGAGACAGAAGGCACAGGATGATTCAACATTATATATACTGCTCCTTGACGATAAACATATGCATTCATACTGAATTCATCTTCTAACGACAGATGGACGCTACACACTTATTCTTCTAATGAAAATATAAGATTGATGACTGGTTTATAAATAACTGTCGGAGATCGTTGCATGCACGACAATATAGATAGACATATATGAATACCACAGGCATATATGTAGTCAATAATCTCAAAGTCCTCCAACGCTCCTGTTTCGATGCTACCTTCGTCTTTCTCCCTTTTGAGTTTTTCTCTTTTCCTTCTTTTCTTCTTTCAATTGTTTCTGCTTCTCTCTGAAATAGAAATCAATTCAAATTTTATATATTTATGTCCAAAAGAATCTCTTAGGAATCAATCATTATGTATGTATTTACCTATCTTCTTTGTCCTTTTCCTTCTTCTTCTGACTCTCCAACTTTGCCTTTTCCCTCTTTTCTCTTTCCTGCTGTATGATAGTAGCTGCGTTTAAGTTCTTCTCTATTCCGCAGTCTCCACCGCTCGCACCATCCTCTTCTCCATCTCCTTCGCTATTGTCCTCGTCAGACATTTGACTGTATTGTGCTAGTATAGCCTCCCGTATTCGTCTCTCTTCCTCTGTGTAGCTCCTCTGCGTCGTCGTGGGTAAACTCTGTGACTCCAGCATTTTTGCCAGCCTGACATCAACGTCTTCGGTCGGTGCAGATGCTGCGGCCACTTCTTCAGCTGGCAGCCACTCTGCCCATGCGCTTAGAATCTCAGCAACGTGCTTGCTGATATTATCCTCCTGTAACGAGAGAGAAAAAGCTCTGCACATCGTAAAAAAAAAAAAAGTTGCGTAATCTCTCGCAAGAGTACAGAAACAAGAATGAATATCCCAGACGTGTCTATGTGAACTAAAAATCACAGAGATTTTATCGAGGATCAACGCGAGCTTTATTTTTCTCGTAAGTTTTATGATCTTTTCATCATCCTGATCGGTTCAGGCCGTTTCGGCAAACGAAAACGACATCGAGCAATTATACCGCGCGACGAACCGACTAGGACACGTGCGCGCGCACATCAGACTCGCTGAAGAAGAGCGTGCGGTAGATCAAAGACACGTACTTTCGGAGCACGCGGAGCAAACTCGCAACTGTTCCCGACCGGCTGATGCCGATACGACGGTTGCGCGCGCCTTAACCTCAACACAGTTCGTAATCGCGCGCGCGTATGCCATTCACTCACCGTTACACCCGCGAGTATACTCTCGAGCGCCTCGGTCTTCTCATCCTCGGGCTCGTCGCCCTCGAGGATACCCCTGATATAGGTGCCGAAGACACCCTCGTCGGTATTGAGCGCCTGCAACTTTTTGCTGAGCCAGGCGTCGAAGGAGCTCGCCGCCACCGCCATCGTTCCGCGTCCTCCGGCGCCTCGTTAGCGCGGTGCGCTCTAATTTCGCCGGCCGCCTCTTCGCGCACTCTGACTGCCGCGCGAGGGAAGAAAGGGAGGAAGGCAGGAAGGAAGACGCGCAGCGCGTTGCCGCGATGACGCCTCTGCGATCGTTCTCTGGAGCGGTCACATCTTCCGCGAGACGTGGGACGTGACTCGCCGGCGACGACCGGAGCTGGTCATCTCCACGACGGCGCGGACATCGTCGTAGGGGCGCTCGGGATCTTATTCGCTGCTCCTACACAGGCACAGATCTCGGGGCGCGCGTAAGATACTCGGTACAGGTGTATCTTGAGGTCGCGCGTGCCGTTGCTGTGTTGCACAAATGCACACGACGTCGCGGATGCCGTACCGTTTCTGGAACGCATATCCGGAGCGTGCGCACCTTGGCACACACGCATCGCAACTGCGCGCGCGTGTACTCACGGCGACGTAGATTTTTCTCTCGCGCAATCCAGCGAAAGAGAATTTGTAATAATTAAGGCCCCAACGTAGATTAACTTCAATCTCGATTTAACTTTCTGTCTTTTTAATTTGTAGAAACTACAAAATTTACATGAACAAAGATATTTTTATATTTTATGTAATTATAATGGTATAATACTATATAGATAATACTGAATTTTTACATATAGAAATAAAATTAAATCTTAAAATAATTATAATGTATAAAACTTAAGTAATGTGTTTAAAAAGTTTTTTTTTTGTTTCAAACTTGATCCTTTTTAATGCTGTTTAAAACATCTCTGGAGTATTAAAAACATGTTTTAAACAAAAAAAGCAGACTGTCTAGTTAAAAGAAACATAATTTTGACCAACCCTGTTTAAAGCATTATTCAAAATATAAAAATTTCATAGTTTGTTCTGTTTAATTATCTATATGTAAAATTGGAGTGTAATTCTCCTGTTGATTTAAAAGATGGTTTATTTTTTTATTTACTTTTGAGTCTTATAAAATTGCATTTTGCAGTACCTATTTATAAAGTTGAGAAAGCAGCATTACAAGTTAAATCAACTTTTTACATATACCAATAAAATCTAATATTCGTGTAAAAATTTATTTTTAAAATTTGAACAATTTTTAATTTTATAGCCGAAAGGATGTAATTCTTAAGAACGCAAATCAAACGCTTTTTATATATCTCATAATTTTTCCGCGTAGCGTAAAAGAAGTAAAAAAGAAGAAAAGAAAGAGAAAGCGACAGATTAAATTTTAAAACTGCCGCGCATCGTCAGATGATCGCACGACACGACACTTGGCGCCGATCGCAGCGACCTGTCGCGGGCGCAATATGGTGGTGCTCCCCGTTGCCTCACGAATGTATCGTTCGTTGTCACGGACGTGTTTGCTGTAAAATATGAACGTGATCTCGAAGTCGACGACCATCTCGCCGTTCCTGAAGGCGACGGCGACAGCCGTCTCGAACGGTGGGTTCCCCGTGGTCGCGACCAGTAAAGTATGCAGGCCGAAAATCTCTGTTCTCGATCCCGTCAAACGGCAACTACCTCAGACTGCCTATCAGGATCTTATTACCGGAGTCTTGTGCGTGAGCTCGGGAGTCGCAGGTACGTGTTCACGTCTTAACTCGTTCTGCATCACGAACGTCACGCAGAAATTTGCATTCCGTAATAGTAAATCGGATTGATATGTTCACGTTTTATTCGCGATTATATAATCGATATATGCGCACCTCGCAGGTCACTGTGCTATCAGTTGAAGTTGCTCTTGCAAAGCTGCTTCAAGAAATAGTTTCAATTTATTTTATAGATATAAATTTCTCCTTGTTCAAACTTCAGAGCAATGATATAATCTGAATTTGTGTCATTGCAGTTAGCACGCAGATACATCAGCGGCGTTTGGCACACACCGACATTCAGTGGCCAGATTTCTCAGATTATCGCAAAGATGAAGTACGAGATCCAAGCACAAAGTCAAAGGACAGCGCTCCAAATCGCAAGGGTGTCTCCTACCTTATTGCAGCTGGCAAGTACACAGAGAATATTTGAGAATACATTTTTAAATAGGCGATGACAAACCACAAATCTAAATCTGTTTTTAATTTTGCATATCTAGGTGGTACCGTGGCAGGTGTCTACGGCGCGAAAGTTGTAGTTCACAACCTCGTTGGTATGCTAAGTGCATCAGCTGATGTACTTGCCATGTCAAAGATCGAGATAAAACTTGACAGTATCCCCGAGGGCAAGAGTGCTGTCTTCAAATGGCGTGGAAAACCTCTGTTTGTACGACACAGGTAAAATCGATATATCTGCTTGATGACTTGTCAGCAGGTTTGAGAATTTCTTCCAAATTTTTTAGATTTATTAACATAATTCAAATTGAGAGAAAATTAACAGTCACAGCAAGATCTTAATCTTGCCGTCCAATAACAATTCGTAGATCATTTTATATACATATTTCTTCTATTTCTTTAAATGGTGTGCTGTTACTTTCTGTCCTGAGACACACAATTGATAATTTAATAATACTGATACTAATGAACATCTTTAATACTTATGTTAATAATGTTGATCAATATTTTAAAATCCTGTGAAGAACCTACTGTAAAAAGGATTACTTCTATTAGCATTTGTAGTTTGGAGTATTAGAAAATGTATATAAAATCAACAAGATAAATATTTTTGAACACTAAATCTCTATTACGACCGTTTGCTGATCCTTTTGATTTTTACATAGAGATTTGAATTATACATAGAGCATAGTTTTGTATAAATTACTACATATTTATTTGGAGTTTTATTATTATTATTGGAAAATTTTGAGAAAATAAAAAGTTTGAAGAAAGTTCTGGAGAAAATAAATATATAAAGGTCTAATATTTTTTAGGAATTGTATTGCAACCGATTTATATGTACACCTTAATTTGTTATTATTTTTATTATAAATATTTTTTATCTGACAACACTGTTTACCATAAGAGAACGTTTGCATTTAACATAAACGTTATATTTATGGAAATTTAAAGAATACAATCGGAAATCGCGACGGAAGCCAAGGTGGACGTTGTGAATCTCCGCGATCCAGAAGAGGATAGCGCTCGCGTGAAGGATCCCAAGTGGCTAGTCGTAATCGGTGTTTGCACGCATCTGGGATGCGTGCCCATCGCTAACGCGGGAGATTTCGGCGGTTACTATTGTCCATGCCACGGGTCTCACTACGACGCCAGCGGTAGGATCAGAAAAGGACCGGCGCCGCTGAACCTCGAAGTGCCACCCTATGAATTCACCGAGGACAATCTACTCGTTGTTGGTTAATTCGATATCTGTAGTCAAATAATAAAATAATTTATGATAATTTATGCTCCATGGGCACGCGTGACACCCTGTTATTATTCTCAATGCGATGAAAATAAGAGAAATGTGTTTTGTATATTTCTTGTGACTTAATGGAGCCTTTGTTCAAACATTTGCTGAGGCGCGGCCACTGTATCGAATTTAGAATAAATATTAAATGACTCTTTATACGGCTTAATCACTTGATTTTACCAGAGTTACAATTTACTTAGACAATTGCTATTTGGAAGTCTTATTTAAGAGAGTATTATAGAGTGCGAAAAGTTGATCTATTTTTAAGAATTGAAAAAATTACTGCACATATTCTAAACCTTTAATATATATTTATTAAATATCTACAAATTTTGACATAGCTATTACTTTTATGGTACGTAAATTTAAAAATAAACATTTTTTTAGATTAATTTTCTCTGTTATAATTTTCTCAGGAATTAAAGAAGCTATTCAATGCACATCTGTTTATATAATATGAATTATTATATTATTGCGGCATCTAAATAAATTTTATTTTAATAAAAAAATTGATACTTTTAAATTTACAAAAGATAAAGATTAACAAGTTTGTATATATTTACTAAACATATACAGGTAGGTGTCTAAAAGCACAGAAGAATACATGCAGCACAATTTCCCAGAAAAAAGATGCCAAAAATTGGCCACTTTCGCACTCTACGCTAGAGCATCCCCTCAAATCTACGCGCAATACGCATCTGCCCCCGCTACCCGTGGTGTAAAACGCTACTCGAAACAGGGGGTTGGTCGCGGCGATGCCGCCGCGTCCGCGAGGGAGCGCCAGCGATCGGCGGTGCGGCTCGAAATCCGCCCGTTGCCGGCGCGGGGCCCGGCGACAATCGTCATCGTCGTAATCGCCGGGCGATCGCTGCCGGTCTCACCTCGATCCTCGCCCTCGTCGCTGCTGGCAGCGTACGGACGAAGAAGAGAACTCGCGCGCGGTATAATCGATAGTTGTCGTCGTCATTACACCATCATATAGAGTTTGAAGTTAGACGTGTTTAATTATTATACGCCGGCCGGCGAGTGGCGGCGTCGTCGCTCGTATACTTGTTGTGTCGTCGGGAAAATACATTACGTATACAGCAACACACGTACACATTACGTACGCGAGCGCGCCTTAACCCCCTCGCCGACCAGCTGACTCCCCCCCCCCCCACTATCCGTCTCACTCTCTCTTCTCTCTCTGTCTTTCTCAGCTCTCCCGGAACTGACACTCGGAACCGCCGCCGGCGACGCATCGCCGACGAGATGTATTGTCCGGTCGCGCGCCGTCAGCGAGCCGCGCCGCTCCGCTCCGTGGAAAGGGTTGAAACGCCGAGGGAGTAGGAGAGGTCCGTCATCCAGGCGAGAAGGAGACGCAAGGAAGCGCGCGCTCAGCCGATTGCCGGTGAGTAGTACAGATTTCTCTCTATTGAAAGTCATTGTTTTCTTTTCTTTTTGTTCTTTTCTTTTTTTGTAAGCGGAATCTCGGATTTTGAGAAGTCGCGTACAGTTGCCGGGCATTGACAGGTTCACAACGGTTCGACGACAGGAAACACCAGCGGACGGATATGTTTCCGCTCGGCGACGAATTTAATTTGACTTAATTTTATTCAAACGCATATCGCGATTTGAACGTATCACCTTTCTTTTTCTTACTTTTCCAAGATTCGGGCGACACGTCGAACGCGAAGCAAGCATCAAGAGCGCGTATCTGTTTTTTTTCGGGCGCGATTACTTTTCGGAACGTGATAAGTTTTCCGGGCGACTCGCGCGAACTTTGTTCCCAATTCAATTTGACTCCTTCACGCGTGCCAGGCGGTGGCTCCCGTTTTTCCGCGAAATGTCGAAGTAAGCTCGAAGAATGGCCTCTCTTTTTTTCTATCTTCACGTGACTTATATTGCCCCGCGGTGTGTTGATATCGCATTCCTTCCTTGTGTGTTCGATGCGCATATTTCGTTTCGAAAGCACACGGGGACACACGCACCGTTGCGTCGACAACAACAGTGATTCCAGGTAGCAGGCTGACGTTATTTGTCGTCGGAACGTTAAGAACGTGTAATTTTCAACCTGCTGCCTGCAAAAATAATCGCGAGAGTGGCTACACAACGATCGACGGATTCACGGCTCGTTTGTGGTAATGTTACTGTACGCTCGTAAGTTTTATTAATTAATCAAGTTAATTAGTCTCGCCAAGCTCCATCTGGTAGCCTTTCGCCGATAATTGATACTGTAAGATTGGATTTAACGACGAGTTTGGAAATTATATGAACCGAAACGGTGTTCGAATACACATTTTAAATATGCAGCACCGGGGTGTCCCGATGATAACCGTTCAATGAGGATGTACCAGTTATGTATGTCTCGCCTCTCTCGTCCCTTGTTTGGTAACACGGGTATCGAGCCGTGTATGCCGGCGATGTGTTTGTGTATCTGTACGCCTGGGACATGCGATGATTTCCGTACACGTGAGAAGCCGTGCTTTGCATTCCGCTAACGGTTGCAAAAGCAATCATCGTGTCACTCGTGATGCTCCGTACGCGGGCCTGACCTTTACATTTCTATTTACGTAAATAAGGATAATATCATTGTCCTCGGTCCGATGCATATTTAAAAATTCTCACAGCTAGAGCAGCCGGACCAATGATCATTCTGATTCTTGATACACCGTAGACAATTGAATCGTACAATCAAAATTGTATTTTTTTTTTTAAAGTGAAATGCGAAAGAAATGTAATAAAAGGACGTTAATAAAATTTAAATAGTAAAAGTCCTGCCACCACTGGCTCACTAGAAATTAGGATACGCAGCTCTCAATCGCGACGGAATGAAAGGAAGCGCAGGCGAGATATACCGTATATATCGTCGTGTTAATTACATTATCGTGAAGTATCGTCGGAGATGCAACGGAAGTATGACGCGCGTGCCCCGGTATTTTTTCCCCATCGATCAATTGTCCGAATATGTGCTCTCTTTCGGCGTGATCTCTCGCCACCCTTCTCGGCCACCCCTCGCAACCTTGTTCTGACCGAGACTGTACTACCCTGTTGTATGCGTATGTGTGTGTACGTGTGTTATTCGCAAAGACGATCGTTACCACCCCATGGTGAAAAGATCCTCCAAGAAAGTTGCAAGTGCAAAGGCTGAGCGGGCACGAGTTGCGATGCAAATGTCGTCGGGTTCCTGGCATTCTAATTCTTATGCGTCAGCGAGCGAGAAAACGCGGCCGCGCGAGAGTGCGGCGCGCGCGCGCGCGCGCACGGAAGAAGGGAGCTCTGTGCTGTCTTCTCTCGCAGGATCCAGTTTCCCTTTTTCGGTTTTTTTCTCTCTCTCTCTTTCTCTCGCTTTCTGCCTCGCGTCCTCGCCTCCGTCATCCGACGGCGCAGGACGAGACTCCTCGCTGCTTTGTGCCCTGCATCCACGGAGCGCACTCGTTTCTCCCTCCTGCGTTCATGCGTGCGTGCGTGCGTGCGTGCGTGCGCGCACGCGAAATTGCGTGCGTCGTAACGAGAGAAAGAAAGACGGGGAGAGAAGGAGAGAAAGAGCGAAAGGGAAAGGGACAAGGAGAGAGAGAGAGCGCGAGCGGAACCCCGCCGCAACACGCGGGCTTTCACGCTGGAGGAGAATCAATAGATGTGCGTTGCATCTTGCCCCTCCTCGTCCCCCCGCGGCCCCCTCTTCGCGCGTTTTGGCCTGCCACCCTTCTGCCACTGACTTCAACCTTCGCACGCGGGCGCTTTCGTACTTCGCGAGCCGCGTTACGATTTACAGGCGATCTACAACTCGCGAACGCTATTAATCCGAGGAATCTACATAGAAAAGTGAATCGACGGGACGACACACGAAGGGTTTCGAGTAGGCGTGTGATGCCCTCCTCCACCCTCCCCTTTTTTTGATCGCGCTATTCATACAGCGCTCGATATAAAATGCGAAACGTCACCTTCCTCGCATTCCTTCTCGCGAGAGATTGAATCTTCTCATAATGTATTAGAAATAAGATAGACGAGCGTCGTTTTTCTTTCCTTACGCATCGCGTCAATGAATCGATAAGGGCGTTATCCGTGAAAGGTCGAAAGTTCATCAGCGGCTGAATCTATCGTGAGCTAATTTATCGCTCAAGAGTTGTTACGCCTTTCGTTTACGCCTCGACGGGCCTCGTTCGCCCTTTTCGTCGTTTTTCCGACATTTCCATAATAACCCGTTCGCACGGGGTTTTTGTTCTGCCGTGCGCGTTGCACGTTTTGTACGCCATATTGCCATATCGCCCTTACCCGCGCTACCACCACATCGCGCGCGATCCTATCGTCTAGGAACTTGGCACATAAATCAAGATACGGTGGCGGATAAAGGCCAATTGCCACGTAGTCCTAGAAAATAGTGTAATTTGATACGTGTAGCGCCCGGCCTCGTGTTTTCGACGTCAAACTTCCCGCGGCATCGATTGCCCGTAAAGATACCTGTGTGACTGTCAGCCGCCTGTTTTCGACAGCCTGCTGAATTATTTAAATTCGATTATCGCTAAGAAAGCACACGCGCGTTTCCGTGTCGCCGTGTCCTCCATGACGATACAAATGTAATTAGGAAGGGTTAAATTAAGGAATACATCTACGATGTTTTCCCAATTTAGAGACTTATTAAGATATCGACGAAATGAATTTTTCGAAGGGACACTGCCGGGTCGCGCGCGCACGTGACTTCCATTTATTATACATTAAAATATTGGCACGCGATATAGTGCTGCATTTTTCATATTGAGGTAAATGTTCGAGGTGGTGAATTATTCATCATCCGGGACGAAAGCTGGGACTGTTTCTTGAAATTTCTCCTCCCGGTAAATCATACATTCCGCGGCCTTCGTCTTTAGCTCTCCGACGGCAGAGATCGAACGTCCCCTTCGTCTTTACGAGGGAAAGAGAAACCTACTACTGTCTTCCGATATTATGCAACGACGGGCGACACCCCTCGAGGAAATAATAACGTACCACAAATAACGGCCGTTGCCTTCTTTCAGCGGCCGCGCATCGTCGTCGGGGCTGAGAGGAGACCCTCGACTTTAAGCGCCGCGACGCGCGACGTTTCGTCGTGCATCGCGTCGTACGCGTTAGGTAGTCCGAAAGTAGCGACAAGGTTTGGAGGTCGATAGGACGGGGCCGAGATCGAAAGCGAGACCGCGAAGGGAAGGCGGCGAAAGTGAGAGCGCGGGTAATCGTAATCGTAAACGCACAACCCGGCGCAGCGTGGGCGAATGAGAAAGGGGGCGGAGAAGAGGGAAGAGGGAAAACGGAGGGAGGCTCTGGATGAAAGGGAAAGGGAAGGGAGCGACCGAGGGAGGAAGGACAAGTGAGAGTGAAGAGGGCGGTTGAAGGGGCGCGCGAGAGAGGGTGGCAGGCGAGAGAGAAAGAGAGAGAGAGAAAGAGAGGCGCAGGTGAAAGTGAAGCGAAGGTGGTCGAGTTAGAGCGGTAGCATTCGAGGAGGGTGAAAGGAGGTTAATGATTAGTTCTTCCGAGGTCGGGGGCTGTTGCCGGGTGCAGGTTGCTTGGTTCTTCCCCTTGGCCGCCCTTTCCTCCCCTTCCTCCTTCTCATCGTTATTCTCCTCTTCTTCTTCTCCTCCTCCTCCTCCTCCTCTTCTCGCTTCCTGCCGCCATTCCGCGTTTCCCCTCTCGCGCCGATATCTCCTCTTTCCCCTCGGTCCCTTTATCATTCTCTTCAACCCCCTTCGTGCTCTTGGCCATTCTACCTCCAAAAATTCAGACCCCACCATCATCGCTACGCACGCACAACGGAGTTTGAGGGCTTGCAAGGTTGTTCTCCCCTCCATCCCGAGCTACTCCCAGGAACGTGTCGATTATTTATGGAGCCATCCTAGAAGCCGCGCAGTGTACGTATATATGTATAATATATATATATATATATATGCATTCCGAGAGTTTCTATTTCGGCAAGAATCTTATCAATTCGAGATTTTCTCGAACACGAAAGAAAACGTCACTGACAAATGTCATTATATCCGTGACATTTTTCCTTGTATTTCGATAGACTATCGATTGTCAAATGCAAATGTTACGTGCATTTTCTTTTTACGCTTTGAATCCGCGTTGAAATGAACTTTGCACCTGCATGTTTCCTACGCGAGGCACATTTCTATTTTCAATGTCCCGCATTACCGATTCCTGCAACATGCAGTTAAAATATACTCTTACGCTATTAAAAACTTCTCGTATGCAAATTACACGCTTATAGGCGAGGTAAAATATTACACGGTTCATATTACATACATCGTCGGCGTAGGTCGGCGCGCTGCACAATGTAGCAGCGAGTCTTATATCGATCCCGAAATTGGCGGCATCTCCACGCTCGAGAGAGGAGGACGCATTCAGAGTCACCTGCCTAATCTGACTAACAAATTTTATGCAGGGGACAAGTGTCACGTCTATATACGCCTGCCTCCAATCTTGATGATTAGAACGTGGCTGATACGCTTCCCTCGAGCGCGTTAGAAAGATTTCGTAAAGCTCAGCCCGCGTTTGCGTATATACGATAATTACGAATGCAGATGCACGACCCTTCGTCGTTAAGAACGATCGCGGCCGTATAACCGCGCCGTCGCGCATAAATATTTAATTCAACCGAAGCCATATCGCGCGTTTATGAAAATTCATGTTGGGACTTTTGTACTGTACAAGAGGATAACTTGAAACTCTCATACTAGCCCGCGAAGATTCACCGACTATCGAAATAAATCTTAAAAAAGAAGATTGTATTTCGATTTTTTAAATACAACTTATATTTCACGTTTAAAATTATGAAAAATGTTAAAGTAGCTTTTTACACGAAAGAAACGATTTTGCTGAAGTATCTGAAAATTTGGCTTGATACAGATCTCTCAAATATTTTTGTTGGATCAAAATAATTCTAAAGGGAATTCAAGCATGACGAGCAATGATGCAAAAAGTTTTGATATTCTAGCAAATTTCGAAAATTATGTAAGATGCTAAATTTTTAGATTCTTTAGCAAAACCGTTCTTTCTACATCTATGAGAACAATAATCTGTATGTGACAAAGCAATTAATAGAAATATATCTGTTTATTCTCTGGCATTTTTACGTTTCTGAATTTTTGAAGTTGTTTCTCCTTGAGCATAAACTCTGTTTACTTGCACCGCGACTTCGTCGATAAGCCAATCGGCCGCGATCGTATATTCAGCTTTCTATCGTCTTGTGCTCTTCGACATTTTCTGCTGTGTCCATTACGTAGCAACGAGCTTATTTTGTCGATTCCTCGGCGGCGCCGCCGCGTCCGGTTCTTCCGCTCTTCGTTATCCGGTAGTCGGTAGTTAAATTATTTTATCGATTGCGCGAAAGAATCTCTCTTTCCCCGTGAGGGCGAAAGAGAAGGTGAAGGAAAAAGAGGAAAAAAAGGCAGAAGAGGAGGAAGAAAGGTTTGTCGTGGTCGCGCACCACCCCTTGCAGCGTCAGCCCTGGCAGCTCCCTAACGGCCTCCGAGGACTTTCCAGCGAAAGTGATGGCCGTGGCTGCGTAGGAAGGGCGCCGGGAGAACGATGCGGGGGTGGCAGTGGCAGTGGTGTGCTCCGTGTTCTCAGCTCTCCCGCGGGAGGGAGGGGTTGGCGGAGTCGTCGTTGACGGAGGGGTTGGTCGGGCTGTGAGGCGAGGGAGGCTTCGGAGGACGGCAGGAACGGCAGGAAGGGCGAACGATACGATAGCGAACACGCGCGCGAGGGTTGATGCGCGAGGGTGGACGCGGGGGCGAGAGAAGGGAAGAACGCCGGTAACCTTGCAACCCTCTTGCGTACGCGCGCGCTTGAGGAAGGGGGAGGGGGAGAGAGAGAGAGAGAGAGAGAGAGAGAGAGAGAGAGAGAGACTAGAATCCCGCGATCGCTGGAGGGGTGGCTGCCGGCCGCGAGCTTGCGAAGGCAGTTGGGGGTGCAGCCGCGTACCGGGGTGGCAGTGACGGGCGTGACGTAGTCGGAGGAGGATGTATGCCCCTGTTGGTGAGGGCCCCAGCAACCAACGACCATCCCTGGTCAATTCATGGTGGCTTCATCCGCCAGGTACGGCCGACCAGTTGTTGCTGTTATTGTTGTCGTTATTGTGTCGTGCCTCCTCCACCTGTCGCGTTGTATTGACGAGCTTCGATGCCGTTTCGGTCCAGGTTTCCGCGGCTGATTGTTTGTTTTGATTGCAATTCTTGGGGATCGATGCGTGTGGGGCGTGGGAGTTTGCGAGGGCGGCTTTGAACTTGAGGCACAGCGGCGGTGCGATGCTTGCGAGAAGGAGGGATGTAAAGCTCGCTCGCAAAAGCGACTACGCTGGTGTGAAACAGTGAATTTTTTGGAATAGCGTCTGATGGTTGGTGAAACGATCAAAACGTTCTTGGTTTTAAAACGTCAGTGGAAAAGAAAATAAAGTTATTTTCATGTGTTTCTCTCATTTTATTTTTGTTACTACTATTTTAGAAACTAAGAACTTTATTCTTATTAATTATTTCAAATGTTTTTGTTTAATATTTTATACTGCACTGTGCATCTCATAGATAAGTATACTTATCAGAATCACTATACGAGTTTAATGCGATCGAATATACATATACAAAATTTGACGCAATGTACATAACCGCCATAAATTCAGCGAAATAATAACACCTGCATAAAATAATTCTAATCTTGTATTTTCTTTCGAATGTGTTTTTAAAATATGTTTACCTTATGATTTATACTCTCTATTGAAACTCACTATTCTAACTCAAGTGCATACAGTATTCTCATGTTAATTGCTTTACGCTATTAATCTTCCGTAAAATTGTAACTATTTCTATGAAACTACAGTTTGCGCGCTTGTTAAACTCCCGGCCATTATTACGCGCATATACCGTGATTTCAACGCTTCCTTTGTTTCTGCCTCTGTGAAATGCGTGCACGTGCACCAGCAGCAACGGTGGCGGCACGTCGTCGTGCATGCATTATGCGCGTAGCGGTATCTTGATGGAAGTCGCGTTTATTTCGTGGCGTCAGAAAAACGGGGATCGTACATTCTGCTTCTTCCACCTAATTTCCCTCCCCGGTGTCGTCTGCGGCTTCGAAAAAACGTGCATAGCTCCCGCGGGGCGGAACCTTCCGCTAACGACCTCCATTCG
>NW_023415500.1:0-15000 GCF_013373865.1 Monomorium pharaonis | reverse complement strand
ACCCAATGTTTATTTGCCTCTTCCTCTCTTTCTCTTTTCAATTTAACAATATACTCTTTCTACACAATAATTATATTTATTTACATGTTAAATAATTTACTTTATGTTACTTTTTTTACTTTTCCTTATTATTTCTAACTCTAATTTTCTCTCTCTTTTTCTCTCCCCTCCCTCTCTCTCTTTCTCTCTTCCTTACTACGTCCACTCATTTTTCTTTTTCTATTCTCTAATTTAGATTCAAATGAAGTATTTAAAAATTTTTTTTCTCTGTTCTTTTAATAATATATATTTTATAATTATATATAATAACTATTAAGTTTTTTAATATAATAAAAATAACCATAACACAAAAATTAACTTATCTCTGAATACTTATTTGTGCAATAAAAAAATGAACATTTTGATCAATACTTATTCTGATTGGGTATACACATAGTGTAGACTACTTCAATTCTTCAATTGGGACACAGACCTATTTTTTCTGTAATGTAATAGCATATTATAAAATCAATTAAATATAAGAGAAAAAATAAAACCGATATAACAAAAAAAAGAAAAAAAAAAAAAAAAAATTTTTTTTGTTATTTTTCAATTAATCTGAATCTTGATCTTTAATTAGATTGGACCTTTAAATTGTCTTAGGATCTTCATAGATATATATATTTAAAAAAAAGAAGATATCTACACACAAAATGAGGTGAAATCCAACAAATTCCTTTTTAAAAAAAGTCTAAAAAGCACCAAGTTATCGCGGCATGGAACGCCTCAACAATTTTCTTTGTACAAAATAATTTTACTGATTGGCACTACAATGTCAAAAATTTTATAAAATTTTTCTTTCCCCCCCAAAACAACAATGAAGTTAAATTTTCTTTTACAAAAGTAATGAATTATGAAAAAAATGCGCCAACCTGAAAATAGATGTCATACAAACTAAAACATCCCTTTTACAAATAATATGATTGTACAAATATTACAATGAAAGTTTAATACAAATTTAACTACAAAAACTGTGGCTCCGCAAACCGAATAATTTGCTTTATACAAAAATTACTTTCTTTACAATTTACTTACATAATAAAATAATAATTAGTTAAAATTACAATTTTTACAATCACATGGCTTATATAATACACGTAACATTATACACGTAAACATGAGCAGAGAAGAGAGAGCAGAGCGAGAGAGAGATGAGAAGAGAGACAATTTCGACATACGCACGCATAAGGCTCGATTGTTTCAACTTTTTGTAAACTTACCTATCAAGATTGTTTGTGCTATTTTATTTAAAGAAATATAGGAATGGACACTAACTGGTAAATAAGTTATCAAGATAGTTGGAAATACCGCCCTAAGAGCGACTCATAGATAAAACGCTTCTTTATGAACAAAATTAATATACTAACAGACATATACACACCGCCAACGCACCATCTGATGCATGGCACAAAAAAAAGAAGAGAGAGCTGGAAATTATTCGGTTTAACGGCGCCAAGGTTTGTTTTTGTAGTTAATTTGTGGATTAAAATATTTATTTGTAATTTTGTACAAATACTGTTTGTTCACAGTGGATGTTTTAGTTGTATGAACATCTTTTTCAGGTTGGGCATTGTTCTTCATATCAATTAGCTTTTGGTAAAGAAAATTAAATTATTGTTGTTTTTTGGGGGGAAAAAAATTTTAATTACAATTTTGTACATTTGTAAGTGCCACAATTACCCTATTTTGTACAAAATCCTATTTTGAGGGGTTAGTTTCTTTACTGTCGGATGCCTTCACAGTATTACTTTGTCCTTTTCCTCTTATGATCAGTAATGCGGACATTTCGTTCATTTCATTTCCTAAATTAAATATTTATATTACTCAAATGCGAATGCCAAATGTAAATGCTTTTTTAATAACTGTGTTGTGATAAGACTTTTATTGAAAAAAAGTTTTGGAAATGTTGTCTACTGATGTATTCTGTAATAATTGTGATTTAAAAACAAAAATTCCTTAATGTCGTCTTTGCATTTATGATTTTCTAATTATTTATACATCCAAACGATTTCCACGACACACTCTTTTTCTTGATCTCAATGGCAGTTTTCATCTAACAATGCCGTTTAAACCACTTGTACTTATTTTTTTTTCATTCCCATTGGCCCCTCATCTTGCATCCAGCCACCAAATAATAGAGATTTAACAGATTTATATTCGTCGGTACCGTTTAGCGATACTGCGCCAAGCGACTAAGCCGGCCGCTTTAGTTGCGTCCGCGCGCCGACAGCGCGAGCTTCACCAGGCCCTGTGGTGGAAGTTTTCAAGGCTTACCATTGAAACTAATGATCCCTGCAAATTTTGGTTACTGACATTTTGTGACTCAGTTTTTCATGAGGAAGTACTACATCGCCCGTACCAGGCTCCTCCGAGTTAAATCTGCGAACACCCATATATATACACGTGAAATTAAAATAAATTATATTAACGTTTTACAATATATCTATAAATAAATGCTGCTTTTCTTCTTTAGTGACACAATGTCGACACATGAGTGTCGGGTCGTGTCTTTGTTATTCATACAATAATCCAAAAGTAGAACGACGTCATTTGCGTTAGACTTGTATCACTAAAAAAAAGCGCCTTGTGTTTTATGTGTGCAATAAAATAAGTACGTACAAATGTAAAACAGATTAGCAGCTCTGCCGCATTTAATAAGAAAGCACGCGTATCATATAAAGTTTAAAAATTGTTATGAAAATGTAACTAATGCTGCATGCAGCACCATGGAAATTAAAACTCCGTTAAACGAAATTGAAACGGCTTTATTAATTTTCATATTTCTCGTGCTGGCAACATCACTAATATCCGACAATTTTTTTCACCCATATATGGTCCATATTCTGTGACTCGCAGGATATGAAGGCAAGGAATGTTTCCGTCCAACATTTTTTTCCCATAAGGACGGCTCTTCCGTCTTCGTTATAACAAATATTTCAATAACAACAATTGTGTTTATCTTTCAATAACAACATGTTGTGGTGGTCTTGTTTGTTCAATGTAAAATTGCTAAATTGATCGTACTATAAGCAGTTGGTAATTCATTGGTAGAACTTTTAAACATTTCTTTTTCAATATAGGTATACTAGATTTGTTACATCAGTTGGGAATTACTTTGTTATAATTTTCCGAATTCCTGTTTATTAAACGATGTAATGGTTTATTCGGCCTTTCTCACATTTTTTTTATTGACTGCCTATAGTTTTCGACAGGAAAGGCATGAAACAATTATCCTCCAGTGGTCCAAACATCCTACGTCGTTACTGTATGTGAATTAAATTAATGCACATTGTAATTATAGCATCTTCGCCTACAACTGTGTAAACTTCTGAACAAATAGAATAAGTAGATCTTGCTATATTTATTGTTACGGAGCAATCCCGTTGGATGACACAATATCCGGATTCACAAGTTATGCATTGAAATGCAGTAATTTTCTTTCAAAAAACAAAATATTTAGAGCACAACTGGTCCAAGATACAGTACAAATTATTGTCAATTCTGTTGCCTTTCGCAACGAGTCAATTCATCTAGAAGAACGTGGTTTTCGAAGCAATTCCTTATTACCCATATTCGACATTGCATTAATTTTTCTTCCGACAGTCTGCTATTTTTCGTCCACTTACTTTGATATCTGATATCCACTTATCACAAGTGGCAACCGTTTCTTTCTTCTCGTTTCTTCTTTCTTCATACTCCCCTAGAATATTAAGTCATGAATCTTAAAGGGAACTGTGGAAACCATGACAGTTGTATTGACTCGAAAGGAATACACCATATGATGATCTTCTTGTACTACTCTATTGTTAAAAATTTTGATCAGTCCGAAGAGAATTCCATTGGATTCCAAAAACAACATAACGATTATTTATATAGTGCCTCTTGCATACCTTTCCACACCAAGATCCTTTGTGTGATTTTGTGCAAGTTACAAATGATCTTACAGGGCTATCGCAAATTACACACTTATAATTCGTACAGTGGTAAATCTTTTCTCATTGAAAATAAGTCTTGTATTTCCGGAGACTATTATATTCTTGAACAAGGTGTTCAAAAATTATTTATAGGAGGTGTTTCGAGTAGCCCATGGATAAGCACTAAACAAATGGTATAAATGCCTTGTCAACCCCCGTGAATTTTGCCCAATATGGCCAATTCAATTTGACTTTTACTGCTTTTTGATATCGGTTAGTCCATCAATTTCAAGTCCTATAATAATTTCTTTTTCCACTATGACCTTTGTGCGTGCCATTGTGTCAATTATTTGCCTTTTTCATTTTTCAAAACCGTAATGAAAAAACTTGTATTATCTGTGCCGATACCCTCTACGATACGATTTCTCGCGTATTAAAAGCGTCTTTGCATCCTTTGGTAGATGCTGGACCACATTCGTCAATCTTATTTACAGTTCTACAAAGCGTATGGGTAATGTATGTTTTAGTTTCCAAGTATAACCAATTCGAAAGCTGTGGAATTTTATTCAGTATTTTCTTTATCCTCCGATTCAACATATTCAGACCTTGAAACATCGATAGAAAGTAATTGATATTAAGTTGCATCCAGTCATCCAGTAATAGATTGTTATTATCGGCACCTCCTCTCTCTCTCGCTCATCTCTTCACTCTCTCTCCTTCTCTCTCACTACTGCTACCTCTCTCTCTCTCTCTCCTCTCAGTCTATCTCATCGTCCTTCTACCTCCAATACTACCGTAGGTCCCTATCGACATGATGTCAATGCGACGCTCATATTGCCTTTCATATTGTTGAATGCGCCCCATTTTTTTTCGCGAGACAATTCCCGAAACGTTTTCGGCATTGTCAATAATAATTTATTGGTCAAATTTATATATCCAGATTAAATAATTTTTACACCCTTTTCAGAGATTTTATTATCCAATTTAATAATTTACTATTTTTTATCGAGATTTTATCATTTTATATATAATTATATTATATCATTTGTAGTTATAGCTTTATTATTAATTGTATATTATTTTAATTATTTTTCAAGTGATTACTGTTTTTTATATTATAATCATAATCGAAACAATTCACTTCTTAAGCTTTCGCTACATGGATATTTCATGTGGTCCGTCACGCAAAAGTAATATTCTAAGTTCGGAATGGAAGTATTCTAAGGCAAGAATGAAAATATTCTAAGTTTGTAATAGAAATATTCTAAGTTCGAAATAGTAAAGAATGAAAATATTCTAAGTTCGAAATAGTAAAGAATGAAAATATTCTAAGTTCGAAATGGTAAATATTCTAAGTTTGAAATGGAAATAATCTAAGTTTGAAATAGAAATATTCTAAGTTGGAAATGGAAATAATCTAAGGTTGAAATGGAAATATTCTAAGTTGGAAATGGAAATAATCTAAATTTGAAATGGAAGAAATAGAAGGATTGAGACACTCTGTTCTAAGTCTGATCTGCTCTTTCCACAATCTAAATCTGAGGCTCTGGTCCTCTTGCATAAGAATATATATCGTTGCATAACCCTTCCTCGTGCATATCCCACCCTCGTCTCTTTTTCGGCGGCTCGTTGCGTAACGCTCGAGCACGAGGTTTCGCTGTTTTGGGGATGCACCAGTAGGGTGGGGGTGTAGTGGGATTAGCAGAGTGTTACAAAATAGTGGTAGTGGGAATACAGATGCGAGAGATAGTAATAGTGGGAGTACGGACGCCGTATGCGAGAAGTAGAAATGGTGGGAATACGGACGCCGTGTGCAGGAGGAATAGTAGTGGGAGTAGAGACGCAGTACAGTCGCTGTTTCTTTCTTTGTCGCTCTTACGATTTCCTATTCTATTGTCGCATACTTATGCTAGAAACGCATACATAAGGATTAATATACTCTATGAGCGCGCGCATATTGCGGAATTATGCTAATAAGATAATATAGAACTTAACAATGCTAGGGTTATGCGCAAATTAGTTGTTACATACAAATATTAATAGTAAAAACATACACAACTTAATAATAGAATTGTAGTATTTAAATAATATATTCGGCGCAACTTAATACTCATATAATTATACGCAAAATAATAATAACGTTACAATAATTGTACGCGAGAATAAAATAGAAAATAATGCATAATTAATTAATATGTAATATTAATACAATTAATAATAGTAGTGTTGTTCGCGAATTATAATGGTAGTTTTATATAAATGCACAATTAATTAATATGTGATTAATTATAATAATATAATTAAGAATATGAATAATAAAAATAGAAAGAAAAAGAAAAGAAAAAGAAAATTATTATTTGGCGGGGACGTCACAACACAAAGCAATACAGATATCCGCCGATTCATAAAGACGAAATAGACAGGCAAGTGGGGGAACTTTTGAAAAACGACGTTATAAAACCTTCTACTTCGCCTTATAATTCCCCCCTGTGGATCGTGCCTAAAAAGGCAGATTCTAAAGGAAACAAGCGATGGAGGACTTGTGATTGATTTCCGCTCCTTAAATGAGAAAACTTTGGGCGACGCATATCCTTTGCCTAATATAACAGAAATTCTCGATCAACTGGGCAGTGCTAAATATTTCAGTGTATTCGATTTAGCCTCAGGTTTCCACCAAATACCAATGCACGAATCCGACGCGCCGAAAACAGCTTTCTCCACACCCTTCGGTCACTACGAATACAAAAGAATGCCCTTCGGCCTGAAAAACGCCCCAGCCACGTTTCAAAGACTCATGGATCTCGTTTTAAGCGGTTTGCAAGGAATAACATTATTCGTATACTTAGATGACGTCGTGATTTACGCGAGCTCCTTAAAAGAACATAAGAAAAAATTTAATCAGCTGGCAGAGCGTTTGAGACAAGCGAATCTAAAATTACAGCCCGATAAATGCGAATTTCTAAGAAAAGAAGTAACATACTTAGGGCACGTAATAAACGAAAATGGAGTAAAGCCTGACCCGAAGAAAATAGAGGCTGTAATGCATTTTCCGCATCCGAAAAATACTAAGAATATTAGAGAATTCTTAGGTCTAGCCGGTTATTATCGCAGATTCATTCCGAATTTCTCGTGCGTCGCGAAACCTCTTACGAATCTTTTAAAGAAAGACGAACCCTTTGCCTGGCAGCAGGCACAAGAAATCGCTTTTACGACCCTCCGAAAGCAATTGTGTTCCGAGCCTTTGTTACAGCATCCCGATTTTACTAAACCTTTTATTCTAACGACTGACGCTTCGGGATATGCAATAGGCGGAATATTGAGTCAGGGCGATATAGGAAGAGATTTACCTATCGCCTATACCTCGCGATTATTAAACACAGCCGAACAAAATTATTCAACTATTGAAAAAGAATTACTTGCGATTGTATACAGTACGCATTATTTCCGACCATATCTCTACGGTAATAAATTTAAACTCGTGACGGATCATAAACCACTAGTATGGATGCATTCAGTTAAAGATCCGACGTCGAGACTCATGCGATGGAGATTAAAACTCGCCGAATACGAATTCGAAATTGTATACAAAGCAGGAAAAAACGAACGTAAACGCCGACGCCCTATCTCGTAACCCTGTCATAAAACGAGATATACAAGACACAACGGCTGTCCTACCCCTCGAAGCCTTCGACTCCGACGACGAACCTATCTTCGACAAACCCTCACGCGGAAACAATAAAACGACGGGACCGACAGACCGACGCCCGGACGAAAAACAGACGTACAAAAACACTCGAACGAAATCAATAAACACGAACGAACAGCAAAAAGAAAACGTAAATATAGAGTACGAAAATGAAAACGAAAGCATGGATGTAATGCATGAGGGTATGAGTGAGAATGAGATATATCAAGCGTGCGAAATAGAAAGCGAAGCGAGCGAAAAAGAAGGCGATGACGCAACCGACACAGGTAGCGAAACGAGTGGAAGCGAGAGCGACGACGCAAATGAAACAGAGAGTGAGGACGAACTATTTGACAGTCCAGACGTACCGTACTCTTTTAAAGGACGATTTGCGCCGCCCACGCAACAACGCGAAGCGATTATTAATGTAACGCGCGACAATTTCCTCGCGCAAAATGATAATTTAGTGATTTTTACGACGCAGAGAGGCGACCCTTGCGATCGGGGAGCGAAAATCTTAAAAGAAACAAATCTATTACCTGAGACAGACAAGCTCACTTTGGGGCGAGCCCGGCCTTTGCCTCGTAAAAATCATAAACACTTGATAATGCTTGCCGTAAAAGAGAGAATGCCAGGGAACGTCGATCGAACAATTCTTAACGAAACCATATCTTCTTTACTTGACGTCGTAAACGAGCTCGGTTTATTCAGTTTTTCTATATGTCGTGGAGATTTAGACAATATCAAATGGCTGAGCATTTACAGTCTACTCGAATCGACATTCACTGACTCACGCGTTACGATAACGGTATGCACGAATCAAGTTCGCATTCCCCCTGAGGAACAACGCGAAGAAATAATCCGCGAAAATCACTGCTCTACGATCGGTGGTCATAAGGGCACCACCAAAACTTATAAGCGAATAAGATATAATTTTCAATGGCCGCGAATGAAATCTGACATTAATAATTTTATTCAAAGATGCCGAAATTGTCAGATCAAGAAATTAGTGCGTAGAAAAGTAAAGCAACCGATGACATTAACGGACACGCCAGACGCCGCGTTTGATAAAGTCTCAATGGATTTAATGGGCCCGTTACCCCCGTCTAGAAACGGAAATATATATATATTTACTATTCAAGATCTCTTAACAAAATATTCGTTAGCGATCCCTTTGCGAGGAGCCGGCGCCGTGGAAGTAACAAACGCTCTAATCGAAAACTTTGTTTGCACATTTGGCGCTCCGAAAGCCATTTTGACGGATCAAGGGACGCAATTCCTCAGTATACTTATGAAAACGGTCGCGCGTAAATTTAAAATAAATAAATATACTACCACTGCGTACAGGCCTCAAGCAAACGGCTCAGTAGAAAGATCTCACCATGTGCTATGGGAGTATCTTAAGCAGGTAGTCGAAAATAAAGAAAATTGGGATGAATACTTAGCGCTAGCCAGTTTTTCATATAACACGAGCGTACATGAGGGCACCGGTTACACCCCTCACGAGTTAGTTTTCGGTAAAATAGCTCGCACGCCCACGAGCGAACCGCCGCCGGAAGATTTAGACAACGAGAGTTACGCTAATTACCTGACGAACCTGTTTAATAAATTGCGCGACGTTCAGACAGCCGCGCACGATAATCTCGTATCGGCTAAAAGAAAATCAAAGAACTATTACGATAGAAGAGTAAGGCCGAGACATTTCGAGCCCGGTGACGAGGTATATCTCTTAAAAGAACCAACTCATAAATTAGGCGACCAATATACCGGTCCGTATAAGATTTGCGAAATTCTAGATAATCATAATGTTAAATTAGAAATAAGTCCGCGTAGATTTAGAATTGTACATGCAGACAAACTCAAAGGAGGAAAACCTGTTTCCATCCCCACCACTACTCAACGAGAGAGCTCTCCATCACGCGAAGATGCAGACGCCCTTGGAAGGGGCTCCCTACCACTCGAAGATACCTTCGTCTCGAGAAAGGACAACCCACCACGCGGAAGGTCCGCCACCAGACCAATCAGAGACGCCGACGCTGCAACATGTTCCCCGCCTGGATCGTCTTCGTCCTCCCAGTAGCCACGGCTATGCTTGCTTACGATTGTGGAGGGGAAGGATTAAATATAACTACCCTCTCACTCGTCGACATCGGAAATTGCCAATTGAATGACATAGAACCAAAACAAGAAGAGGTTTACGTACAATTAATGCAATTATCTGAATACGACAAAGCCACCGTTCTTCAATGCAAAGTAGAAGTCGATCGTACTATATACGATTGCGGAATGTTCTCGCACATATCACTTGTCACGAATGGAAGGCGAGAATACATTCTAGAAATCGGTGCCGCAGCCTGCAAAAAGTTACATGAAACGGGCACCATCACAATAGCCAACACTCTCTTCGATATGATCTCAAGAAATACAACAAATCGGAGATCAGCTTTGTTGGCAGGACACATTCCACCCTCCGGCCGCTGTACCGGAGCGCATTATTCCGACGCATACGGAACATGGGACAACGTAATGGTGCAAGCATCTGTGAAAATCACTCTCAGAGAAATGCAGGCGTCGATTCAAAGGTCAACGGGATTTATTACGCTGCCCGACGGCACACGATGTCCGATAACGGAAGGAAATTGCCTCGATGCTGAAGGAGCTGAGAACTATTGGCCGGTACTTCCGCTTGACACGTGCCACTTCGACCAATATGACGTACTGTACGAGGGACGCGCAGCAAAATTAACGCCTAAAGAAGGACAAACACTGCCTGTGGTATATACAGTAACGAAATCGATTTTATTTTCGTTAACGAAAACTGCCGAGAAGAATGTTTGCGGATACAACCTCATTCAGACAGAGCATCCGAAACTATTTCTTCTGGAAACCGAGAAAGGGCGAACATTCAAAACACGTGGAAAAATATCCGTCGACAATCTGGATATTTTTACTTACGTAAACTCAAAGTTTGTGTACGTAGAAAGACATATACAAACTCAGCTTACACAACTATACAGAGACATTATGGAACAAAAATGCGCCTTGGAGAAGCAAATTTTACAAAACGCGCTCTCACTAGCCACCATCGCCCCCGATGAAATGGCGGCAAGAATCATGAAGGCCCCAGGATATACAGCAGTCACTGCCGGAGAAGTCATACATTTAATAAAATGTGTGCCTGTGAGCTGTAGTGTACGACCTACAAAGGAATGTTACAATGAACTTCCCGTTATACATGGAAACGGATCGTACTTCCTCTCGCCAAGGACCAAGATTCTAATAAGAAATGGCACGCCGAGAAACTGCAATGGTCCACTGCCAATCATGTACAATATATACGGAAGGTGGTATCGCGCAACGCCAAAAATGATGGAGACCCTCCCACCGCCGACGATACAGCCTCTTACACATCCGACATGGAAATACGTCAGCCCATCCGATTTAGCGACAAGCGGCATATATACAAGCGAAGATCTCGACCGCCTGAGGACGCATATAATGTTCCCCGTGGAAAGACCCGCCATGCTGAACACAATAGCACACGGAGCCATGGGAGGAACCGTTCCAGCCGGAAGTATTTCCATGTTAAATCTGCTTGACGAAGCCTCGCTCGATAAAATCGCCGAATCAGCGGGCGCAAAATTATGGAAAGGATTTATTACCTTTGGATCCGCCAGCGCAGGAGTGCTCGCGATTTTCATAATCATCAGATTGATAAAGCTGATTGTCGACACGCTCATCCATGGATATGCTCTACACTCGGTATATGGATGGAGCATGCACCTGCTGGGAGCCGTCTGGAGTTCAGTAACGCACCTGTTGCTACACCTGGGTGGACGAACGGAGAGACCTACAGACGGGAATGAAGAAAGAGACTCTGCAACCATTCCCCTTTCAACGTCAGAAAATCATCGCCCCGCCCCCAGTGCAGTGAACGTGCCAACGCTAAGTGAAAATATGAGCGATAAAAACTCATTCCAATATTCGTATAAGGACTTGCGAAAATATTTAGACAATAATCAACCTAACGCCGAAGCGCCGTAAAATGCTGACCAGCGGGTCAACATTTTTATTTTAGGGGGGAGGTGTGACGTCCCCGCCAAATAATAATTTTCTTTTTCTTTTCTTTTTCTTTCTATTTTTATTATTCATATTCTTAATTATATTATTATAATTAATCACATATTAATTAATTGTGCATTTATATAAAACTACCATTATTAATTCGCGAACAACACTACTATTATTAATTGTATTAATATTACATATTAATTAATTATGCATTATTTTCTATTTTTATTCTCGCGTACAATTATTGTAACGTTATTATTATTTTGCGTATAATTATATGAGTATTAAGTTGCGCCGAATATATTATTTTAAATACTACAATTCTATTATTAAGTTGTGTATGTTTTTACTATTAATATTTGTATGTAACAACTAATTTGCGCATAACCCTAGCATTGTTAAGTTCTATATTATCTTATTAGCATAATTCCGCAATATGCGCGCGCTCATAGAGTATATTAATCCTTATGTATGCGTTTCTAGCATAAGTATGCGACAATAGAATAGGAAATCGTAAGAGCGACAAAGAAAGAAACAGCGACTGTACTGCGTCTCTACTCCCACTACTATTCCTCCTGCACACGGCGTCCGTATTCCCACCATTTCTACTTCTCGCATACGGCGTCCGTACTCCCACTATTACTATCTCTCGCATCTGTATTCCCACTACCACTATTTTGTAACACTCTGCTAATCCACTACACCCCCACCCTTACTGGTGCATCCCCAAAACAGCGAAACCTCGTGCTCGAGCGTTACGCAACGAGCCGCCGAAAAAGAGACGAGGGTGGGATATGCACGAGGAAGGGTTATGCAACGATATATATTCTTATGCAAGAGGACCAGAGCCTCAGATTTAGATTGTGGAAAGAGCAGATCAGACTTAGAACAGAGTGTCTCAATCCTTCTATTTCTTCCATTTCAAATTTAGATTATTTCCATTTCCAACTTAGAATATTTCCATTTCAACCTTAGATTATTTCCATTTCCAACTTAGAATATTTCTATTTCAAACTTAGATTATTTCCATTTCAAACTTAGAATATTTACCATTTCGAACTTAGAATATTTTCATTCTTTACTATTTCGAACTTAGAATATTTTCATTCTTTACTATTTCGAACTTAGAATATTTCTATTACAAACTTAGAATATTTTCATTCTTTGCCTTAGAATACTTCCATTCCGAACTTAGAATATTACTTTTGCGTATGTTTAGAATATTTACTAGCGATCACTGATAATAACCGACGTTTTTATATTCAAATACTAATAACACCGCGCTGTAAATCCTGTGTTTCAATAATTTAATTGTAAATTTAAGATCGTAAATATACTGAATATTTAGTGAAACTCGTATTTCCTTTTATTCCAACAATTACCTCTCCTCTCATTCGAATTCGTGATGAACATAATCTTGGATATTATAAAACAAATTAATTTCAAGTCTTTACTCGAATATACTCTCGATTAATCAGAGACTGTGAGTAAGAGCCATCGGTGCGGCTGACCCGCACGGTCTGCGACGACTGTTTCAGTCCTGATTTATCGTAGGTTCATTGTTGCCATTTTAAAATAAGTACGAATTATTATTCTCTTCGCTATCATAAAAATATTTTCATCACGAATGCCGAAACAGCGACGTGGCGGACGTAAATATCAAGTTCGCAGAGTCAAAGCACAATTATACCAGACATTACCTACTCACGGATTTCTCCACTACCTCGGTGTAGAAGGAGATTACGCGGTCGCGGATAAAACCGAAGCGCTCTCATCCTTGCCAGTTAGAGTCAGTGATTACAAATTAGTGCCTATCATTTTCCACGTGCCTCGCATCAGGCCGTCAGACATTCCTGCCGAAGACCCGCGCTTTGCTGCCTACACCACTCGCCCATCGACAGAGAAGGACGTCCCTGAGCACATTCCGTACAAGCTAGTACGAATCTCCGTTGGGAAGCGACCTGTCGACGTGACGCATATTTCTAAGGAGGATCCAAGGTACGAGTTCTACGCATCCAAAAATAGGGTAAGTGCCTGGATAAATTCTCAATACCGGACAGTGAATTCGGAGTGCCTAGAATCTCGCGAAGAATAGGTCTCGCCATCTTTACGCGGCCACGTGGCTGAGCGTGCCTCGCGCCATTTTGTACGCCGCGCAACGACGCCGTCGCATCGCTCCGGCTCCCCCACTACCGCCGCTGCAGAAAGCCGCCTACTCGAGTCAAACGTCTCCCCTCTACTCAGCGCCGTGATTTCTCTAACCGCCGTAAAATTTAATATTTAATATGCGCCTCGCACAGATATCATGGGCGTGATTAATCGCGTTTCCCCGCGAAAGTACGAAATTCCTCTTCGTTCACGTGGAATCACAAACGAGATAATTTCGTGCAATAAAGTTTTCCTTTTTCGAAATCGCCTTAATAATTCAATTATCTGTCACGATTGCATCGGCGATCAATCGGACCCTAGCAATTACAACGAAGAAATCCGTCACTATATCCACTGCGGTACTAGTCCTATATATGAAGAGTGCTCCGAATGCTGCGTAATCTTAAATACTACTGTCTCATACGACAATTGCAGCGATTGCACCGCGAAATTTGAGTCGTTCATAATACCTGCCCTTTCCGCGCGTTATCACACCCCTTTTTATAATATTCCGATTACCGTAACCGTCGCACGGTCTATATCTCCATATCGTTTTTCCGATTCTGACGAGGACACCGAGTAAAGAAAGAACGAGCGAGTTATGTGTCCTCCGCGTTCGCTTTATTCTCCGGCGACCTTCAACCCGAACGCACGTTCAGCCCTTTATCACGCATGGATCGCGTCTGCTAGATGTTCTGTCTCGCGAATTTACCAACACCGCCGTGACGTAGAACATATAATCTGTTCCGCGTGTTATATCCGCGCCTCTTGGGAAGTCCGCTCATCCTACGTTTTGAAACGAAGACACGCCGTTCATATCGGATTTACTCAATGCTACGACGCGTGCATCTCCTGCTCAACGCGTTTAACAATCTTTAGACTCCTCGATGAATGTCTTATCTGCAACGACATTTTAAGCGATTTTATACAATACCTAAATCTAACGGGAGACGATCCGTACAATTCGGAACGACCCACGTTAATCGCGATTTCACAGACAGACGTAAACTCCTCCGAATAAACGTCGCGAATAAGTTTTTTTTTTGTTTTTTTTTTGTTTTATCGTGAAAATTTCCCGAATTTGCCTGCCACTACTTAAATTCCAGAGGAACGGTGGACCGCTCGACTCTGTTCCTCTAACCT
>NW_023415499.1:0-4000 GCF_013373865.1 Monomorium pharaonis | reverse complement strand
TTGTATAATTTGCTTATATCACTATATAATAATGTATGGTTAATAATGATTCACCTCTACATCTGGATTCTCGGGAGCATCTTCAAATTGTCCCATTTCATCTTCATTATATTCAGTACAATTGCTGTTGTGTTCATTGCTTACATCATTTTCTGTTTTATTTCTCTCATTGTTAGTAACATTATTGATGTGTTGTTCAGCATCATTATTATCATCGTTATTGATAATGTCAAATATTGCTGGATTGATATCAATATCATCCCATTCCCCATTATTACTGTCCTCAGATTTTAATAGACATACGTCATTTAAAGATATCTCAGACGACTGACGGATGTCTCATTATCATCTGCTAATCCCATATTAGATCTACAGGCATTATCATCATCTAGTAAACAAAAGAAAACCATTGTAAACATCTACATATATAAAATAACATTTACTTAGCTATCACGTACATTACAGTAGGTGTGCAACACATCAAAGATAAAAACGATGAGTTTTGAACGATTCAACTACAAATGTATCGAAAAGCGCTACATACGATTCCAAATATGAAACCTGATATCCATACAATGCCTAACGTTAAAAAGTTCTTTTTTTAGGTAAAAACAGTGAGTTTTGAACGATTCGACTACAAATGTAACGAAAAGCACTACATACGATTTACAAATATGAAACCTGATGTCTATACAATGCCTAACGATAAAAAGTTCTTTTTTTAGGTAAAAACAGTGAGTTTTGAACGATTCGACTACAAATGTATCAAAAGAGCACTGCATACGATTCCAAATATAAAACCTGATGTCCATACAATGCCTAACGTTAAAAAGTTCTTTTTTTAGGTAAAAACAGTGAGTTTTGAACGATTCGACTACAAATGTATCGAAAGAGCACTACATACGATTCCAAATATGAAACCTGATGTCCATACAATGCCTAACGTTAAAAAGTTCTTTTTTTAGGTAAAAACAGTGAGTTTTGAACGATTCGACTACAAATGTATCGAAAGAGCACTGCATACGATTCCAAATATGAAACCTGATGTCCATACAATGCCTAACGTTAAAAAGTTCTTTTTTTAGGTAAAAACAGTGAGTTTTGAACGATTCGAATACAAATGTAACGAAAAGCACTACATACGATTCTAAATATGAAACATGATGTCCAAACAGTGCCTAACGTTAAAAAATTCCTGTTTTTAGGTAAAAACGTTAAGTTTTGAACGATTCGACTACAAATGTATCGAAAAGCGCTACATACGATTCCAAATATGAAACCTGATGTCCATACAATGCCTAACGTTAAAAAGTCCTTTTTGAGGTAAAAACAGTGAGTTTTGAACGATTCGACTACAAATGTAACGAAAAGCACTACATACGATTCCAAATATGAAACCTGATGTCCATACAATGCCTAACGTTAAAAAGTTCTTTTTTTAGGTAAAAACAGTGAGTTTTGAACGATTCGACTACAAATGTATCGAAAGAGCACTGCATACGATTCCAAATATGAAACCTGATGTCCATACAATGCCTAACGTTAAAAAGTTCTTTTTTTAGGTAAAAACAGTGAGTTTTGAACGATTCGACTACAAATGTAACGAAAAGCACTACATACGATTCCAAATATGAAACCTGATGTGCGTACAGTGACTAACATTAAAGAGTTCCGGTTTTATGTAAAAACGGTGAATTTTGAACAATTCGACTACAAATGTATCGAAAAGCACTACATACGATTCCAAATATGAAACATGATGTCCAAACAGTGCCTAACGTTAAAAAATTCCTGTTTTTAGGTAAAAACGTTAAGTTTTGAACGATTCGACTACAAATGTATCGAAAAGCGCTACATACGATTCCAAATATGAAACCTGATGTCCATACAATGCCTAACGTTAAAAAGTTCTTTTTTTAGGTAAAAACAGTGAGTTTTGAACGATTCGACTACAAATGTAACGAAAAGCACTACATACGATTCCAAATATGAAACCTGATGTCCATACAATGCCTAACGTTAAAAAGTTCTTTTTTTAGGTAAAAACAGTGAGTTTTGAACGATTCGACTACAAATGTATCGAAAGAGCACTGCATACGATTCCAAATATGAAACCTGATGTCCATACAATGCCTAACGTTAAAAAGTTCTTTTTTTAGGTAAAAACAGTGAGTTTTGAACGATTCGACTACAAATGTAACGAAAAGCACTACATACGATTCCAAATATGAAACCTGATGTGCGTACAGTGACTAACATTAAAGAGTTCCGGTTTTATGTAAAAACGGTGAATTTTGAACAATTCGACTACAAATGTATCGAAAAGCACTACATACGATTCCAAATATGAAACATGATGTCCAAACAGTGCCTAACGTTAAAAAATTCCTGTTTTTAGGTGAAAACGTTAAGTTTTGAACGATTCGACTACAAATGTATCGAAAAGCGCTACATACGATTCCAAATATGAAACCTGATGTCCATACAATGCCTAACGTTAAAAAGTTCTTTTTTTAGGTAAAAACAGTGAGTTTTGAACGATTCGACTACAAATGTATCGAAAGAGCACTGCATACGATTCCAAATATGAAACCTGATGTCCATACAATGCCTAACGTTAAAAAGTTCTTTTTTTAGGTAAAAACAGTGAGTTTTGAACGATTCGACTACAAATGTAACGAAAAGCACTACATACGATTCCAAATATGAAACCTGATGTGCGTACAGTGACTAACATTAAAGAGTTCCGGTTTTATGTAAAAACGGTGAATTTTGAACAATTCGACTACAAATGTATCGAAAAGCACTACATACGATTCCAAATATGAAACATGATGTCCAAACAGTGCCTAACGTTAAAAAATTCCTGTTTTTAGGTAAAAACGTTAAGTTTTGAACGATTCGACTACAAATGTATCGAAAAGCGCTACATACGATTCCAAATATGAAACCTGATGTCCATACAATGCCTAACGTTAAAAAGTTCTTTTTTTAGGTAAAAACAGTGAGTTTTGAACGATTCGACTACAAATGTAACGAAAAGCACTACATACGATTCCAAATATGAAACCTGATGTCCATACAATGCCTAACGTTAAAAAGTTCTTTTTTTAGGTAAAAACAGTGAGTTTTGAACGATTCGACTACAAATGTATCGAAAGAGCACTGCATACGATTCCAAATATGAAACCTGATGTCCATACAATGCCTAACGTTAAAAAGTTCTTTTTTTAGGTAAAAACAGTGAGTTTTGAACGATTCGACTACAAATGTAACAAAAAGCACTACATACGATTCCAAATATGAAACCTGATGTGCGTACAGTGACTAACATTAAAGAGTTCCGGTTTTATGTAAAAACGGTGAATTTTGAACAATTCGACTACAAATGTATCGAAAAGCACTACATACGATTCCAAATATGAAACCTGATGTGCGTACAGTGACTAACATTAAAGAGTTCCGGTTTTATGTAAAAACGGTGAATTTTGAACAATTCGACTACAAATGTATCGAAAAGCACTACATACGATTCCAAATATGAAACATGATGTCCAAACAGTGCCTAACGTTAAAAAATTCCTGTTTTTAGGTGAAAACGTTAAGTTTTGAACGATTCGACTACAAATGTATCGAAAAGCGCTACATACGATTCCAAATATGAAACCTGATGTCCATACAATGCCTAACGTTAAAAAGTTCTTTTTTTAGGTAAAAACAGTGAGTTTTGAACGATTCGACTACAAATGTATCGAAAGAGCACTGCATACGATTCCAAATATGAAACCTGATGTCCATACAATGCCTAACGTTAAAAAGTTCTTTTTTTAGGTAAAAACAGTGAGTTTTGAACGATTCGACTACAAATGTAACGAAAAGCACTACATACGATTCCAAATATGAAACCTGATGTGCGTACAGTGACTAACATTAAAGAGTTCCGGTTTTATGTAAAAACGGTGAATTTTGAACAATTCGACTACAAATGTATCGAAAAGCA
>NW_023415498.1:10880-29000 GCF_013373865.1 Monomorium pharaonis | reverse complement strand
TTAGAGATGAAGGAAGAATTGAAGGAGATTATGGAGGAGCAGGGAAGAAAGATGAGAGAGGAGATAAATGCGTTGAAAAAAGAAATTAATGATTTCAAGGAGAGAGAATATAGATGGGAAAGAGAAAGAAAAGAGTTAGTGGTGGCGCAGGAAGAGTTAAAGAGAAAGATAGAGAAAATAGAAGTAGGAGGGGATAACGCAGTGGGAAAAAAGGTGAGAGAGATAGAGAGGAGGTTAGAGATGAAGGAAAGGGAAGACAGAAGGAAGAATCTATTAATTAAAGGTGTAGAGGTCAAGGAAGGGAATAGGAAAGAGGCGGTGGAGAAGGTGTTCAGGGAGATAGGAGCAGAGGTGACCGTGAAGGGAGTTAGGAGAATAGGGGAGGGGATCAAAAAAGGGAGGGAGATGATATGGGTGAAGTTAGAGAGTGAAGAACAGAGGAAAGAGGTGTGGAGTAGGAAGAAGACGCTGAAAGGTAGGGAAGAAAGAATTTTGGAAGATTGGACTTGGAAGGAGAGGAAGATGAGATGGAGGTTAGAAAAAATAGCAAAAGTAGAAGAGGAAAGGGGAAATAGGGTATGGTTAGGATATGGGAGGATTAGGATAGGGGATTATTGGTGGAAGTGGGATGAAGAAGAGGAAGTCTTGAGGAATGAGAAAGGAGAGTTGAGGATAGAAGAAGGGGGGGAAGGGAATGTAAGAAGATTGTGAAGGGTAAGTCAAGAGAGGAGGAGTCGAGAGATGAGAGAGTCTTGAAAATTGCCTTCTGGGACGTGGCAGGGCTGGGGAATAAAGATGAAGATTTTTGGGATAATTTAAAGGAATGGGATGTAATGTTTTTATCAGAGACATGGGCGGACACAAGGGGTTGGGAAAAGATAAGACACAGGGTGCCAAAGGGTTATGAGTGGGGAGTACAGAAGGCTAGTAGGAGAAATAGAAAAGGAAGAGCGATGGGGGGAATGGTGGTAGGAATAAGAAAAGAGCTAAGTGATAGAGGAAGTAAAATAGTTGAATTAGGAGAAGGGTTATTGTCGGTGGGAATTAAGATTGGAAAGGAAAGTTGGAGGATTGTAGGGGTGTATATAAAGGAGGAAAGTAGGGAAGGAGCTATGCAGTTACTGAGACAGATGATGGAATCAAAGGATGGAGAAGCGAGGGTGATTATTGGGGGCGATTTCAACGCGAGAACCGGTAGAGAGGGGGGAGGTTGGGGGGAGGATTCGGATGGTGATGAGGGGGAAGAGCAGGCTAGGAGAATGTCCAAAGATAGTAAGGTAGATAAGGAAGGAAGGAAGCTAATAGAACTGATAGGTGAATGTGGATGGGAAATGTTAAATGGAAGGATGGTAGGAGATGAGGAAGGAGAGTATACGTATGTAGGAGCTAGAGGAAGCACTGTGATAGATTATATTTTAGTAGATAGAGAGGCAAAAGATAGAATAGAAAAGATGAGGGTAATAGATAAGGTAGAGTCGGATCATTTTCCAGTAGTGGCAGAGTTGAGGAGTGAGGGGAGAGAGGTAATTGCAAGGAGGAGGGGCAGGGAGATAAGGGGAGTTTGGGATGAAGAGGGAAGGGAATTGTTTAGGAGAGTTTTGGAGGGGGAGATAGAGGAAGAGGATGAACAGGAGGTAAATGAGGAGTGGGATAGGATGAGGAGTAGAATTAAGGAGGCAATGGGGAAGACGGAGAGAGAGAGAGAGGGAAAAGCAAGAAGGTAGAAAGAGGCTGGTGGGACAAAGAATGTGAAGGAATGAAGAGTTAGGTGAGGAGGGAATTAAGGAGGTGGAGAAAAGGACTAGAGGATAGGAATAAATATATAGGGCTGAAAAGAGAATACAAAGTTCTTTGTGAGAGGAAGAAAGAGGAGGAGAACAGGAAGTGGGAGAAAAAAGCAGAAGAGGCCAGGAATGAGAGTGAAGTATGGGAGATAGTAAATAAGGATAGGAGAAAGAAAAGGAGGGTCAACGAAGGAATAAGAATGGAGGAGTGGAAAGAGTACTTTATGTGTTTGTTAGGTGGAGTAGAGACAAGAGTGGTTAGAGGAGAGGAGAGAAAGGATAGAGAGGATGGTAGGAGAGAGGAGGAACAGGGCATAAGCAAGGAGGAGGTAAGAAAGGTGGTGAGTAAACTAAAAGTAGGAAAGGCGGGAGGATTAGATGGTATTCCGAATGAAGTATGGAGGTGGGGAGGAAGAAGGTTAGAGGAGTGGATAGGGGGTTTTTTGAATAGGGTATGGAGGGGAGAGGAATGGCCGGAGAATTGGAAAGAAGGTGTAGTAGTACCGATTGTTAAAAAGGGAGAGGGAAAGCAGGTGAAGGAGTATAGGGGAATAACGTTAATGCCCACGCTTTATAAGGTATACGCAAAAATTTTAGCAGAGAGGTTAAATGAGGAGATTGAAGAGAAGGGAATAATCCCAGAAAATCAGGCAGGCTTTAGGAATAAAAGAGGGACAATAGATAATATTTTTGTATTGAACTACGTAGTAAATAGAAGTGTGGACAAAAAAGGAGGAAAACTAGTAGCATTATTCGTAGATTTGAAGGCAGCATTTGATTCGGTAGATAGAGGGATCTTGATAAAGACGATGAGGGAGAGGGGGATTAGAGAAGGATTAATAGAGAGAGTAGAAGGCTTATTAAGAGAAACGAAGAGTAGAGTTAGGGTGGGGGAGGAGACGGGGGAAGAGTTTTGGACGGGGAGGGGGGTAAGACAGGGTTGTCCACTGAGTCCGTTGTTGTTTAATCTATTGATTTCAGACTTAGAAGAGGTAATGGGGAGGGTCAAGTGGGGAGGGGTGAAGGTGGGAGATGTGAAGGTGTGTACGTTAGCATATGCGGATGACTTGGTGTTAATAGCGGAAGACGAGGATCAGATAAGAAGTATGTTGGAAAGGCTAGAAAGATACTTGGATGAAAAGAACTTAGTTTTAAATGCAGAGAAGTCGAAAATAGTGAGGTTTAGAAAGGGAGGAGGTAGGGAGAGTAGAAGAAATTGGTGGTGGAAAGGAAATAGGATAGAGGAGGTGAAAGAATTTTGCTATCTAGGGTATGTGTTTCAAAAAAATGGGGGGCAAGAAGCGCAGATAAGAGATAGGGTGAGAAGGGCGGCGGCAGTGATGGGTCAGGTTTGGGGGATTGGGAAGATAAGGTACGGGGGAGATTGGGGAAGGAGGGTGTGGCTATTTGACAGGTTGGTATGGACGGTTATGGGATACGGAGTGGAAATTTGGGGTTGGAAGGAGAGAGACGGTTTAGAGAAGCTAGAGGAGAGGTATCTGAGATGGATGTTAGGCTTGGATGGGCACACGCCGGGTTATATGGTAAGAGAGGAGATACAAAGGGATAAATTGAGAGGGAAAGCGGGAAGAAGGGCGTGGAAATATGAAAGGAGGTTAGAAGAGGGCGGAGGTAGCGAGTTGGCAAGGATGTGTTTAGAAGAGATAAAGGAGAGGTGTAGGACAAAAATAGTAGGGAGTGGCTGGGAAGGGGAAAGAAGAAGTTTTTGGGAGGACAGGGGAGGGAGTTTGGAAGAGTTAGGCGAGGAAAGAGAGGAGGATAGAGTAGAAGCGATATTTAGTAAGGAGAGAAAAATGCAGAGAGAGGAAAGATGGGAGAGAATTGTAGGTTCGGAATATAATAGGTGGTATAAAATGGTAAAGGAGGAGGGCGTACCAGGATACTTGAAAAAAGGGTGGGGAGAGAGCAGGTGGAGGAGAATTATAAGGTGTAGATTGGGTAACGAGATGAGAGGCAATAAATATTGGGAGGAGGAGGAGAAGAAAAGATGCAGATTATGTGGAGGTGGCGTAGAGACATGGGAGCACGTATGGGAGGAGTGTAGAGATTGGGGTTTAGGCAGAGACAGTTGGCAGGAGGTGGTAGGAAGAATTTTAGGGTCAGATGGAGAGGGAGAGAGTTGGTTTAGGGATTTGATGAGGGAGAGGGAGGGGATAGAGAGAGGCAAAGATAGTATGAAGAGTGGAAAAATCGATAATTAATTGAAGGAAGACAGAGGAAACGGAAGTCCACAGATAGGCGGTGTGTGTGTGTGCGTAGGATAGGTTGTGGAGGCAGCAGCGGCTGCCAAAGCAACCAGGAATTAGAGTTAAGATAGAAATAAGTTAGTCTAAGATAGAATAAGTATGCTGAGATTGTAAACCCCAAGGGGATTCAATAAATTCATATATTGAACTACGCTATTTAGTAAAAAAATGAATAGCGTAGTTAAATGGAGATATTTATGCTGTAAAACTTTTGTGTGAAACATTTTTTAATATTTTGTTTAGTTTACGAGATATGTCGAAAAAACGCAAAAATGTCTCAACTTTGAAGGGTGGTTTTACCCTTTCAAACCGTTTTTGGGCACCAACTAAAAATTTCTAAATTCATGTATTCACCCCCTCTACATTTATGCCAAGTTTCATTAAAACTTGAATTTACGGGTTTGCGAGGTTCCCTTGTGAGTTCGTTGGATTTAGAGCAAAGATGTATGCATTGAAAGTGGATGGAAAGAAGGACACTAAAAAGGCAAAAGGTGTCAAAAATAACGTAGTAGCGCGAACAATAACGTTCGATGATTACACCCGGTGTTTCAGAGATGAGATCGAGATGATGCGCCGCCAATCATGCATAAGATCCAAGATGCATAAAGTATAATACGGTATCTGAAACGAAAATCGTTTTGTGTCCGTACGACGATAAGAGATACCTTATACCCAATTCAGTTAAAACGTTACCGTGGGGACATTATCGAATATCTTTATAATGTTTTTTTTTTGTATTGTATAAGCATTATATATATATTTGCGTTTCACTTTCATTTGCATTTATTTTAATGTTACATTTTGCGTTTCGTGTATTCTATAGTTTATATTTCATGTATTTTACATTCTACACTTATTTTATAATTTTAGCGCGTCATGTATTTTACGTGTTACATATTGTATATATTATATTTTACGTTTTATACATTTTTAAAATTAATTGATAATTTATGTCTAACGTTAAAAATGTACATGATGGAAGGATAATGAAGATACTTAATATATGTCACAAAAATTTTATATTTTTACATAATGTATACATAGCATCATTTTCATATGATTATAATAAAAACTATTTTGTATACAGATTAAATAACATAGTCTTTATGTATCCATGAATTGTGTAATCTATGGAAACTCAGCCACTTGACATAAATTTCATCTCCTTTTCTGCGTAATATTTTTTCAACGAGATACACGTCAGGATTTGCAACACGCTGCAACTCATATTCGTAAAATCCTTCAGCGATAGGTTTTTCACAGGAATCCTCCAGTAGATATGTCACAGGATTAGTACGCTGTACTTTAATAATTTTTAATATCTCCGCAGTCCAATATAGTGTATAGCCCTTCTCAAAAACAGTTTTGAATTTGCAGACGCACACCGAGTCACCTACTTTGAGGAGGGCGTCTACATTAGGTCAAAATTAAGTACCTTTTTATGATTTTTTTCTAATGAAACTGAGCAATGGATCTTTTGCGATTTTTATCACTTATTGTGCATGTCTTTAGATACTCAAAACAATTTTTATTACAAAATTGTATTTATTTAATTATAAGTTGTAAGCAAAAATGCACAACTGCCTTGAAAATTCCTTCCACACTGCGTGCAGGATAACATCCAGTAGAATCGACTGAAAGGAAAAAACCACAGTTTTTTTGTAAAGTTTATGAGTATAGCTTCTAAGTGAACTTAAGAAAGCCATACATTTATTATAAAAAATTTATGAAAATGGCATTTTGATAAAAGAATTGATTTTTTGTGAAAAATTTTTGACTTTTTTTAAAATAACTTTTTTTTACATGACTTTTAATTTATATTTTAGGTTTACACAGAAGATAATTAAATAACCTTTAATTAAAAAAAAGAGAAGTGGATCCGTCAATTAATTTTTTTTATCGTGTACGCAGTTTTGAAAAAAGTGGTTTCGAGAAAATCGTGTTTAAAGTTTTTGATCAAAGAAAAAGGTTGATAAAAGCTTGTTAATGATTGTTTATCTGTACTTTTCGATTAATCTGCTATCCCTGCTTTATATAAAATGTCCTCAGTGTCCTCATACAATTCATTTTTCTCCAACAGCCGTTGTTTGTTGTAAATACGCGTTTCCTACGCAACATATCTGCTACGACGATTTTGGCTAATCGTGCGATTTTCATTTATTCTATCCGCAACATCTTTGCATACTGATCCAATAATTATTTCCATGCAAGACATGATTCTTAGAACCGAGAAATAGCCTTCATTGAAAATTCTAGCAGCTATGTAGGCAGCAATTTCAATGATTTTGCGGCCGCAATGGAGGTGTTTTGGGGCAAATCGCCAAATCGTCGCATTGAAACTTTCATTGGCATTTTGTGTATACCCACCTAAACACCTCTCAAGTAATTTTTTCCTTCACAGATCTTGAAATATAGGTAATATATTGTTAGCAACATCCTTGTGGAGAGGTGTTGGGTGGATATAGTTATGGCCAAGATTTTCTGCGCGACGAAACTTACACCAGCTGGTTTCTCCTGTGGGGCAGTTTTCATGTCTTGCATTTTCGTCTGTGGAAATCATATGCAAGTATGTATATAGCCATAATATTACGCTGCATATTTTCAACAGAATCACTATTTCTCATTATTGCAAGGCCGTAATATTTTGTAATTTTTTAAATAAGAGCATCCGTCAATTTTCTTTGCTTCCGAGCTTTCTCTCCTTCTTTATATTACGTAGCCTAATGCCCATGTGCTTTTCTACATGATTTACGCACTCGCTTTTAACAATAATGTGATCATCTCCATACGGATTCAAATCTAGAAGCGCTTTAAACGTCTTAGAATCGCCATCGTCTATATAATTCATGTAGCGTACGCCATACTTTTCTTCAGAAATAAAGAACATCTCTTTCATAGAATCTACTTCCATCTTGCCAGAACTTCTAATATGATTTGATAAGCACTCCTCTTCATGCGTCTCGTACCATTCTTTGAATTCTTCGGTGTTTTCTTTACTTCTCCAAGCTACGCAGGACTGACAAAAGCTACTTTTGACGACAAGATCGATCACTTTACCGCTGTAGTAAGCAATTAACGTTGTCACGCCATATAAGGAAGTAAAACCGCGCTTTTTCTACGATCCATCGCCGGAGACCTTAAAATCATTACAAGGCCGCTCTCTTTTTTCATTCTCTTCTCTTTCTTGTTTCACGACTCTCAAACACATCGCATCAAAGACAGTTTTTGTTGCTTCATGTATGTGCTGTGTAACTATTTCGTATGTGTACTTATTTAATCCTCTGCTGATATATCCACCATAGCGCAAAATAAATTAAAACCGTGCAAACCGATGCCCAAAAGTCTCATAACAAACACTATACGATGATTAATTTTATAACATCTTAAAAGATGTCTTAAAAATTTTCGAATTAGACATGTCAAAGATATCTAAATGAAAGATCTATACAAGATATCTTAACCTCTTCCTAGCCAGAAGCCTTATATTAGGCTTTTAATTAAATTTACCGAAAACATAATATATTCATTTAGCTAAAATTACTTCTTTTAACATAATACATGCATTTATTTCGAAATAATTTGATATATATGTTACTTTAATGACACTTTGTGTACTGTCTCATACTTCATAAAGTGCAACATAATTATATTTTTATATATATATTTTTCAATTTTTATTGCAAATGACGCTAAACAATCATTTTAACAATAAATAGTAATATAAAGTTCAAACACAACAAAAAAATAATCACTTTTTCGAATTAAAAGCCTAATAATATTAGGCGTTAGAGTGATATGTTATCTTCTTCGTAGTTTATTTCATTGACAAGGACAAAAATGTTTTAGTATTAAAATTAAAAAGTCGACCAAAAGGGTTGATCTTCTAGAGGTTAAAAATGTCTTTTATACATATATCTTGAAGACCAATTCTAGAATTGCTTTAAGATATCTATAACGTCATTATATATTTATTACTGAACATTTAAAAAAAGACATTTTAGTAGTTCATGTAGCGGTGAAACATCCGCAGTCGCGATATAGTTTGCGGAATCGCCACTATAAGCAACGCGATGCTGCCTTTCTCGTGATGTAATTTACATTCTGAGAGCTATATAAGAAGATCACTTACGGTGATGGATTAACTTATTACAATCGTAGTAAGCTCTCAACCCTCTTAGAACCTACGTAATAAAATTTTTGTGTCTTGATGGATAATTCCACGGGTCTTCTCGGAGAAAGCTCTCTGAGCCTCCGCATAAATGTATAAACCTTTATAAATGTCTAAAAAGAATTCTAAAAAAGGTCTTCAAGACGTACAAAAGATATCTTTATGATGTCTCATATAGATTTTTTTGATTTCTAAAAGACATCTTTTAGATATCTTTAAGATATGTTTTAAATTTCTTTAAGATATCTTTTAGATTTCTTCAAGATGTCTTTTAGACATCGCCAGATATCTAAAAGATATCTCAAACTGTTGCATAAGACATCTTTTAGATCGCGAAAAGATATCTTTTCGTAAAAAATGCGAGATGTCGCAAGAAATCGCAAGATGTCTTTTAGAAACCTAAAAGACATCTTTTTGTCTATATGGGTAATTTATACTTGGGGACTTTAGGAGCATGTTCTACGGATGAAATACTATCAATTTAAGCAAAAAATTGATTTTTTACCCTCTAATGTAGATGCCCCCCCCCCCCTTAAATCGCGCGAATGCCGCCATTTTTACGTGACTGTACATCATGGTTAAGAATTTTTTAGCGATTGCAGGTGTAACATCGATGGGTCGTATGCTAATAGTTCGATACTTTCGCGCATTGTACTCTGACACGAGACGCGGCAGCAAATCAATCCATTGAGTGTATAATTTCCATTGAGTGTAAATTGCTTCCACATGACGTTCTTTAATGTGCGGTTAAAACGTTCAACAACTGATGCTTTCATTATGAAGTACGTAGAATAATGATTGATATCATGTTTCTTCAATAGTTTCTGCACGTTTGAGTTATAAAATTCTTTTCTTTTGTCTGTTTGCAAATTTTTCGGACATCTTCCATCTTTCCGAATTATCTTTGCAATCGCAATAGCAACTTTGTTACCACTCTTGGTCTTGAGCGGCACGACCCATGCATGCTGACTCAGCACGTCGATAACGATGAGTATGTAATGATAACTTCGATTAAATCGCATGTAAGGACGCATTTCAACCACATCCGCCTGCCACAGATCATCGTATCCGTGTACTATGACGCGTCTTCGAAGAAAATTTTTTCTCGCCGAAGCATGTAATTCCTCAACCAGCAATTGTTTCTCAGATATGTTTAGAGTATGACATGTAAATGGTGCATATATTCGATGTATCGACTTTTTTACTCTGTACGATAAGTCACCGCGTCGAGCTGTCTTTGAAACTTGTTTAGCATATGAGTTGTAATTTCCATCTTACTTGGAGCGTCTCAATCTTCCTCTCGATTTCATCCTATCGATCCCTTAAAATTGTCACGGTTTGCTGCACATATCGTTTATTGGCTGCATCAGCGTTTATTGTCTACAGGCAGCGCTACACGTCGAACCTTGCGCGACTTTGCATCAAAATCGGTGGCAACCATGCAAAGAGCATTATCGCGTATGTAATTTCTGATTAATCCGCCTCCATTGATAGTATGGTTCCGCACTGCTTCTTCCGAGCGATGTTCCAAACTTGTTGATTGACATTTCGATGACTAAATTTGTTTCATGCAGTTTTAATTTATAATAAAACCAACCTTGCAAAGTTCCTCGATAATTGATAGAATCTCATTGTCGTGAGCATTGTGTCCTGCCTGGTGTAAGGCTTCGAGCAATCGAAGGCGATCCACAAGCTCGTTGGGATTATCCCAATGAACATAATCGATCTTGTTATCATTTAATGTAATAGCGCTCGGTATACCTTGTCCAACTTTTGTGTCTGTTACTAAAAGTACAATTATATTTTTATATTTAGACCCTTTGTTGCCCATTGATTATGTGCAATATCCCCGCGTTTATATGCATTTGTCGCTAATAATGTTTTTATAATTCTGCAGGTCATTATTTGTGTACATGTTGGGCATTTTCATGAAAATTAATTCATACAGACCAGGCGTTCCTGCGTATATTTTACCATCTATGACTATGTTTGTCATTCTTATGTATGTCGATGCGTTTATCGCCGAGCATCGTTCCAAGGTCGGTGAAAACTCCGTAAACTATATCTATGATGACTGGTTTTTTACCACTCAAACAGCTCGCATATATTTTTGACCTAATGGACCGTAGTGTGTGTGGGAGTGGCTCACTTGGACACAGTACAATTGGACATAGTGCAGATGGACACGATACAAATTTACACAAACTAATGTACACGGTTATATTGGACATAGGAATTTTGTACATTCTAAAGTTGTACCACCGTACATTTCTATACCCTTCTGTTTAAGGCACCCCTACTGACGGAGTGGGTGCGGGAGGGGGACCGATGGCCCCCCTTGCACTCCACCTGTGCGGTGCGCGCGCGCGCGCGCGCGTGTGTGTGTGTGTGTGTGTGTGTGTGTGTGTGTGGTGTGTGTGTGTGACCACGGTGTAGAAATGTACGGTGTACAACTTTGCGGTGTGGAAATGTACGGTGTACATTATTTTGTGTCCATTTGCACTATGTCCAATTGTACTGTAATCCAGTGAAGGCCACTCGTGCGTGTGCAACTTTTCACGTCCTTACGCGTTTCCAATTGTTGTCGAACTGATTGTCACAAGCGGTTCATTGACTGCCATTTCAAAAACGTCTTTGACAGAAGGCACATGACTGTACGATAAATCGCTCTCATGTAATATTTGCGATGTTTCGTTCAAATTAATTGGTATAGTTTTTGATCGTCTCATTGTTTTTTTTAACAGGAGTAGAGGTCATTATAGAATTGTTAAAACAAAGCGTTTGATCACTTTTGTTTGGATTTTGGTTCTGCGTATTTGTCTTCCACCGAAGAGAACGTTTCATTCTTAATCGGATCTGATACATCGCCAACGGTGTTTTCAACAATCTGTTTTAATGGTTCGGCAATGGGCTCAAGTGTCTCTCCGACCGCCATCTCTTCTTGCACTTTACCCGCTTTCAAAACGCGATATTTTTTGCGAATTGAATCACTCGTTTTCGCAATCTCTCTCACAATCTTTTTACGATCCATACTGTTATCTGTGTTATCCATGTTGAGAAACACTATTTGGTCAACGTATCAAAAACAACTAACTGCTTTATGGTATTGCGAAGTCATTAAATCCTTTTCGATATCATCCTCAGCGAGTGCACTATCCTTATCATCACTCAAAATCCATACCTTTGTTGCCAACAAATATGACATAAATTACTATAATCCTCGTAAGACATGTCGGTATTTACATGATACGCACGCTTTAGATTAGTACTATTCTGCTTGAATAAAATTAGCAAATTCGCGTTGTCGCGTATAAGATATTTCGGTATCTTTGCGTACGTCTGACAGAGATAGAAGCAGTCTACATCCACGTGTCGCAACCATTGCAAAGTAGTCTCTTGTCGTATCTTGCTTATTACACGCCACGTCATCAAAGATAAAATCGAATTCGGAAGCGCTGCACTCGGCTGAATGACATCACAGTTATTGGAGAATGCAAAATAACCAACTTCTTCAATCGGTGTCAATAAATTTTCCAAGTTTCTATATTTCGGTTGTTGTAATGATTTTGAGTACACATACACATTCTCAAAACGTACTCCATTGTTGTATCCCTGGTCTCGGGATACAGTGCGGGACCGCTGCCGATGACTCCTCGGGATCAGGTTTCCAAGAGATAACGCCGAGAGTTAATAATAAGATATATATTTATTCTTCCTGTACAGTTTTCGTTAGCGAACCCGAAAGATGAGTTACTCGTCTAGTTTGTAGTTTCGACGAGCGACATATACTCGTCGCTATTATTATTGATTATGAGCCCACTCGTTCTCTTTCCGCGGTCTTTATACTCAGCCTTTCGGCTTGTTACCAAGGGGTGTCACTCGCGGTCACGGGCCTTTGGCCCGTGCACTAGCTTAGCCAGCAATTGCTAGCTAGGCGCATTCCACCGGAAATCAGGAGATTTCGGGTGGCAAAATGAGTAACCGGATATGTAGCTCGGTGTGATGTCCGGTGTGAAGGCCGGTGCGATGCCCGGTAGCAAGGCCGGACGGTGTCGTCGCGCGAGGTGTCACTCGACACCCTTCTCGTTATTACAAGTAGAGTTTGTGTGAGTGTCGCGCACTCACAACATCCCTCCCCCTTATTGGAAAGAAAACGAGGGGCTGAGTTTTCGCAAACTAATAGTTTACGCTATCTTATCGCTTTTCCTTAGTGAAAAACTATATACTAATCGCTATTTCTTTATTGTTTTTATACTAATAATACATACCATTTGTAGCTGGTATTGCTCGTTCTCAGATTCGCGTACACACAGGTTTTTAAAATCTTTCAAAACTGAACATGTTCATGTCCAGGGGTCTCGTTTACGGCCTCTTCTTCGTCGAGGATATCTCGATGCACTTCCGGCAGTTCTGGCAGGGCACACGTTCATTAACACTTTTCCGCATTTGAAACACTCGGTGATCGTTTCCCAATGTTCGTCAGGTGAGAGCCTGCGTCCGGTATCCGTGTGCGATGGATCTCGTATGGTGGCAATAAAGCCGGTAATCGTTGGCGATAACAGCTTCGGCACCATCTTCTCCAAGGAAAAACTCTGTTTCCACTAGACATCTCTCTGTGGTTGGAGGCAGATGCTTCGTAGACAGTCTTTCGTATCTTCTCTGGGTGGTCCAATGGGCGCATCTCCATCGATGGGCTGACTGAGTTCAAATTCCACAGGAATTTTCATCCTGTCCTTGGAGTTGGTGTGTGTGTTGTAAACTCTATGTCACCGGGGTAATTTGCGGGGCTGGTTCCGCCTGGCTGCTGCTGTTGTTCTTGAGCTTGAACTTTGTTTATCGTAACGACAGTATCGAGTCTTTAGGGCTCGATTGGGTCGTCAGTTTTTATAGTCTCGTAGGAATGAAAGTGGTGGGGTGTAATTCCCTAAATCGGGCCATATATGGTCATAGTCAATTCAGCTATGCACATCCGGTGTGTGAGCGAAATTTGCAGAAGAAAGTAAGTTTTTTGATTCTTTGGTTCCGGTGTAACGCGATATATCGTGTGATATATGGGTCTAATTTTGTAATCCGAGACGTAGAGCTGTGCAAACTAATGCCACGTTTTTTCCCCGCAGGAAATAATGGATCAAATTGTATATGATATATATAATAATTACTATTACATATAGTTGTTAATTACTATTACATATATATACATATATATATATATATGTTTTTTGTGTTAGAAACGTGTGCTGTTGCTTCGTTTTAGGATAGATCTCGGTATCGTATATTCTGTATCTATATCTAATGTCCACCCGCTTATTGTTATTCCGTTTTTTCTTTTTTATTATAATAAATCCTATTACTACGGCTATTATTATTATTACAATTGTTGTTCCGCTTGTCGCCATTGGAAAAATAAAGTGTGGCGACTGAAAAATCGAACTTGAATTTTTATCTAGTTCGTTGTCTATCTCCTCTAATTTATCCTTGGAATTTTTTAATTCCGTCGGATTTGGTATAATATTTTTTAATTTTATTTCTTTGAGACCTGTATCGTTTCTAAACCAGGCTTCTGTAGTAGTGAAATATTATACTGAGGAGATATGATTCTACTCTTGTCTCATGTGACATCTTGGGTGATCTTATAATTGTATTTTCTGTCACTAACTTACAGTTATTTTTTAATGTAATTTTACCTACTTTTTCAATTGTTTCCTTTATTTTTCCATGGTCTTTACAATGTAGAGTAATTACTTGCTTTCGTGGTGACGAGTATAGCCACGAGTGTGAATTACTTAACGCTATCCAAAGACTGTGGGTTCGACGTCGCATTTTTTAGTTACAATTTTTATAATGATCTTTCGTTTCTAGATACATTTTTATCTCGCAGATAGAGTCTGGGTTTATTTGATATACGGGGTGATTTTCCGTGCATAGGTATTCGGTATTTATCTCTATGCATTTCCGCAGGTCGTTCTTTGCGAGGGTTATGTAAGTACGCTGTTCTGTGTCTATTGCAATCAGGGGATTGTTAATTTTCTACGAACGAAAAAAATGTTGTTCTGACTTGGGATAGGTAGCCGGAATTACACTTAGTATTTTCGTATTTTGGTATCGAAATTAGAGGGAATCGTAAAATAGTATATATATTTATTTGATCGCAGTATGCGCCTACTGTCGCAAATTTCTCTATTGTCGACCATTCATTCTCTTTTATTCTGAATGGGAAGTAGAGTCCTTCGGGCAATTGCGAGCTAGCGTCTTTAAGTGATTCTATTATTATTGATATAGGTGTTAACCGAGGATGCAGAATTCCTTCTTTTAAAACGTTAAATATTCTAGTACGTCGTTCCGCGTCGCGTGTTAGATCAGACAGTACCGCGTTAATTATTATAAAATTTTCGTGTAGTTACTTTGGCGTTAGTCTTCTAATAATTTTGTTCTTAGTTTGTCTGTCGCGTCCGCGAGAGTATTTCGTTTTGTCGGATAGTTCTTTCACTGTTATCAATGTGAGCGATAGTGGCTTGCATTATTTTTATTTGGTTTTTTATTGCGTGTTTGTTTAATTCCTGTGAGTCCGTGTAATACCGTTAGTTGTTCGTTAATTAATTTTTCATCGTTTGCGTCCATCGTACCAAACAATGATTTTTGCGACTGATCCTATCCCGTCGATTAATCCTCTTTTGTGTATTCTTGTATTGTATGTTGAGTTTATGCGTTCTATTAATTTATTAGTTCTTTCACACCCTTTTGCAATAACGCTGGTGTAAATTTTCGCATGTTTCTTTCCCTATGACTGCTATCATTTTGCATAGATTATCCGTTTTGCGTACGTATTTTTCTACCTGTGCGAGTCGTTTGATAGTGTCGTCACGTCTATCTTGATGACCACTTTCCAGAAGGATTCAACCTGATGTAATCCTCCTAGCTTTTCAAAATATATCCCTGGATGGTGCGTAAATTTTTCTATTTCATACGGTGCCTTCATGTCCGGGTCTTCTGCGGAACTTAGCGTCACCCAGATTATAAATCTGTAATTATTTTGTTTTATTTTAAAAAAAAAAATTTTTTTTTTTTTTTTTTTTTTTTTGTATATATTATTTTACTTGCTACAAAAGTATTTTTATATGTGATCGCTGTGGGACCGTGGGAGCGGAAAAGGATTCTCAAGTTCAGATGGGAGCGGAAAAGAATTCTCCATTGTATCGTTTATCATTCGCACTTCGAAATGTGTCATATTTTCGTTTCCGTTGCTGTGTATCTCGTTGATTCCTCATTTTTTATCGTATGCTTAGCGTTGCCATCCTGTTATCCTATTTACACCTTTTTTCGTGTGTCTTTTCTTCTCCGGACGATCCGGTCCTTTAGTCTCTTGTCGGCTATCTGTTCGTGCGTTTGCTTGTTTTTATAATCATGTCTCGTCGTGAGTTTTTCTCGCGTCTTCCAGTGAAGAGAGTGCTGAGGAGAGTGAGAACAGTTTCGACGATTTCAGTGATCTTGACACTGTGGCTCTTTTGGACGAAAGTTTTTCGTCCGTTGATGAGGAGTGCACGGGTGCCGCTGAGCCATTGCTCGTTAGTGGGTTTGAACATTTATCAAACCCTGATAGTGCTCCTTATGGAGATTTAGATTTGTTCATGGACCTTTCTCAGGAGTCCGAAATGTTTGTTCCCTCCGGTGCGGAGGGCGAGGTGTTCTCCGATGGTTTTCCGACCGACGAGCTTGGGGAAATTTTGATACCCGCCCTTTGCTTGCTCGTTTTTTAACTAATGATTATAGTGAAGAATTCGGTGGTGACCTCGATTTGGAGTTCGAGTTTGCCGTGGATCAATATTGCGCGAGGGAAAACTTGCCTCGTCTGGAATCTTTCGCCGGAGGATCCAGACATGGAGCGGTTTGAACTAATCCGTGTATAGATACTTTGTAGTATAGTAGTTTGTAGTGTGTAGTTTAGTTTTAGTGTTTAGTTTAGTTTTAGTGTATAGTGTATCCTCTGCTGTTATGGATTATGTTCCTGGTTGGCGGTCTTCGTTTTGGTGAGTCTAATTCTTTTTTATTTATTATATTTCTCTTTTTCTTTTTATTGTGTATGTGCGTGCATGTGAAGCATGTTTTTTATCCTCTCTTTTGACCGCGGGTTAGGCCTCATAAACGGTTTCAGTACGTTTACGTGTTACGCGCGTCGTTGTCCTCCCTCGCCTTATTGTATAGTTTATTTAGAATGTTTTTCGGTTACCGTATACGGTCGGTCCATTGCGCGTCGAGTTTTTCGATCTTCCGCGTCGGAGCGTTTCGTCGTAAAGTAATACTTTTTCGCCGACTTTAAATCTTATTTCTTTTGTCTTTTATCGTACTGCGTCGTGGCCTTGGCCTTTTCGTCTTTTATATTTTGCGTGCGACCCGATTAGTGGCTCGTACCTTTCCCGTAATTCCTGCGCGTAATCGTCGTAGTTGTAGGTAGGTTTAGGCGGTTTTGTCAGGGCCGTCGGCAGTTCTGCCTGTCGACCGTAGATAATTCAACGGTGGTATACCCTGTCGCCGTATGAGGCGTTGTATTATACGTGTGCATCGCGTACGGGATCCATCGTCCAATCGGTTTGGTCCTTATTTATATAATGTCGCAGGTATTCTGCTAAGGTCCGATGTGATCGCTCGAGGTATACCATTGCTTCGGGATGGTATGCGGTTAGTCTGAATTTATTTATCTTCAGTAGCTGCACGTATCTGAAAATTTCGCTCAGGAAGTTAGTGCCTTGGTCTGTCAGTACGTATTCTGGCGTTCCGTATTCCAGGACGATCTTCGTGACAAATTCTTGCTCACGGTATTTGCTTCCTGGTTCGGTTATAGGTATTGCTTACTAAATTTTGTAAGATGGTCTTGGAATGTCAGTAGGTACCGATTTTCATTTTTCGTTATTGTTAGTGGTCCCACTATATCCAGTGCACATTTTTCGAAAGGTCGGCTAGGCGTGTCTGTGACGACAAGAGGGGCTTCTATTCTCCGAGAAAGTTTATTTTTCTGACAAAGCTCACATTTTTTTAATGTATCGCTCTACATCGGCCGTTTAATCCGGGCCCAATTATGTGTCATAATCGTATTCTTTTTATTGTTCGTCTCTCAATTCCTTGGTGACCTCCCGTAGGTGCATCATGATATTCGTATAGAATTGTTTTTTCTTTTCTTCTGTGTATGCTGGTCTGTCATACGTTGTCTTCTTCCTTTCATCTTCTGTAGATGCACGTGCGTTTCGTCTAGTGTGAGGATTTTATCAGCTGCTTGTGTAACGTGAGCTTCCCGCTTCACGTTGCGACTTAGCGCGTCGGCGTTCGCTGGTTCGCTCGACCGGCCTTATGAATAATTTCATAGTCATATTCCTCCAGTTTTAATCGCCATCGGATCAATCTTGATCCGGGGTCATTTACGTTGAATAACCATATAAGGGGTTTGTGGTCCAGTTACGATTTTGAATTTTGTCCCATAGACATATGGCCGAAAGTGTTTTACAGCCCATACTATTGCAAGTAATTCTTTCTCTGTCGTGCGTAGTTTTGCTCGGCGCGGTTTAATATTCTGGCTCGCGTAAGCAATGGGACGGTCTTTTCCTATCGGTCCCTTGTGACAGTACGGCTCCTATTGCATAATCTGAGGCGTCGGTAGTCACGTTGAATTCTTTTGTAAAATGGGTATTGAAGTACGGGGCCGTAGTTAATTTTTCTTTTAATGTGTTGAAAGCTATTTGCTGTTGTTGTTCGCAGTCCACGCGAATGTTTCCGTCTTTTTTGTTAGTTTTGTTATGGTTTCGCGATCTTGGAAAAATTGCTGAAAATTTTCTGTAATATCCGGCCAGGCCTATAAATGATTGGATATCTTTGACCTTTTGGGCTCCGGAAAATCTTCTATAGCTTGCAATTT
>NW_023415498.1:0-3729 GCF_013373865.1 Monomorium pharaonis | reverse complement strand
AGAAATTGCATCGCTCGTAACGTCTCTCTCGCTCTCTCTCTCCGCTCTCTCTCTCTCTCTTTCCCTCTCTCTTCTCTCTCCTCTCTCTCTCTCGTCTCTCTCTCTCTCTCATCTCTCTCTCTCTCTCCTCTCTCTCTCTCTCCTCTCTCTCTCTCTCTCTCTCCTCTCTCTCTCCTCTCTGCTCTCTCTCTCTCTCTCTCTCCCTCTCCCTCTCCCTCTCCTCTCCTCTTCTCCCTCTCTCTCTCTCTCTCTCTCTCTTCTCTCTCCTCTCTCTCTCTCTCTCTTCTCTCTCTCTCTCTCTCCCTCTCTCTCTCTCTCAAAACGGTATTTTGTGTCATAGAAGAGGAATATTGTGATATAATAAATAAGTCATTGAGTGAGGGTTGTTTCTTGAAAGAGTGGAAAACATCCACGATAATTCCATACCAAAAGTAGAGAAACCTAAGAGGGCAAGTGATTAGAGGCCTATAATATATTACCAATATATAAAAAGTATTAGAGATAATAGTTAAAAAGCAAATTGAAGTCTACCTAGAAAGTAATAACATTATAACGGAACATCAGTCGGGCTTTAGGAAAAATTATTCGTGTGAAACAGCAATTCAAACAGTTATAGATGAATGGAAATTGATTATTAGTGAGAGACAAATAGAAGGAGTTATTTTTGTAAATCTTAAATGGGCTTTCGAGACAATTGATAGAGGAAGATTATTAGAGAAATTATACCAATATGGTATTACAGGAACAGTTCTAGAATGGTTTAGGTCGTACTTAAAAGATAGAATGCAACAAGTTCAATTTAATGATAGATGGTCTAAGATACTGACTACGGAATACGGAGTGCCACAGGGTACGGTATTGGGCCCAATGTTGTTTATAATATATATGAAGGATATTGTTAACGTTTGCTCGGATATGTGTAATATAAAAATGTTTGCGGACGATATCTTAATATATGTAACAGGTGAGAGTAGTAGAGAGGAAGTAGAGAGGAAATTGAATATTGCATTTAACGTAGTGGAGGAATGGATGAATATTAATAAACTGAAGATGAATTCGGGGAAAACAAAATATATGTTAGTTAGAGGGATAAGAAAAGAATTGAGAGGCAATACTACTGTGAGATGTTTGGATGGAAATGAGATTGAGCGTGTAGAAAATAATAAAGTACTTGGATATAATTATTGATGATAGACTTAGATTTAGCGGTCATTACATGCTAAAGAAAATAGGGAAGAAAATAAGTTTTTTAAATAGAATAGGAAACTTTATCTCGGCGTACACTAGATGTACGATATACAAGACAATTATAGCACCTCACTTTGAGTATTGTGCGACGCTACTAATAGATATGGAAGATACACAGTTAAGTAGGCTCCAAATAGCGCAAAATAGAGCTATGAGAGTCATATTGCAATGTGACAGACGTACCAAAGTTAAATGTATGCACCAAGCGTTGCAATTTATGACCATAAGACAAAGGCTGTATTACAATATGTGCATGTTTTATTTTGAGTGAGTCCCAGATGCGCACAGTAATAAACAAACACAGCAAGCTGAGTAAAACGGACACAGACCAAACGGACACAGTAATAAACGGACACAGTAACAAACGGACACAGTAACAAACGTGACACAGTGCGAAACGGACACAGTAACAAACGGACACAGACCAAATCGCCACAAACACACACCAAATCAATCCATGTACATTGCGAGTAAAGTTCACATAGGTTAGCGACTGGACGGGGGGGTGCGAGAGAGGGGCCACCCCACTTAACCACCCCCCCCCGTGTGTGTGTTGTGTGTGGTGTGTGTGTGGTGTGTGTGGTGTGTGTGTGTGTGTGTGTGTGTGGCGTGTGCGTGCAAAGCATTCACTGCATCACATGGGTTTTCGACTTTCCGTGTATGCATTTGGTCTGTGCGCATGTGCAGTGTGCGCATTTGGTCTGTGTCCGTTCGCACTGTGTCCGTTTCGCTCTGTGCGCATTTGGTCTGTGTCCGTTTGTTACTGTGTCCGTTTCGCACTGTGTCCGTTTGTTACTGTGTCCGTTTATTACTGTGTCCGTTTGGTCTGTGTCCGTTTCACTCAGCTTGCTGTGTCCGTTTATTACTGTGCGCATCTGGACTCACTCGCTTAGATTACTCCGGGTCGATTTCGGTTAGTGGTTGCTCGGACAATAGTCTCACTGCGCGGCTGTAGAATGATTTTACCGTAAGGTTTTATTTTAAAGTGACGCCAGCTATTTTTAATTTTTGCTTGTCGTAATCGCAGATCACGCGGTTTTTTTCATGAAGTCGAGTCCCAATATCCGTCGTACTCCATGGGGAAGTCGTCCTTGACCCGTACATGGTATGTCTTAATACTTGTTCGCCTAGATTAATGGGGCCTGCATGCTTCCGATTGTATACATTTTGTCCCGTTATTCCCGCAAGGGTGATTTTTTCAGGGGAAATTCTAGTTTTCCCTTTTAAGTTTTTACCTGTATGAGTAAAAAGGGTTGCGCCCGAATCGAAAAGCATGTTTGATTCTTCCTGAGCGCGTCTCTCATATAGGAAGCGTGATTTGGTCTAGGCCGCTGCTCGGCTGGGCAGCTCGAGTTACTTGCGCGACCTGATACGACCGAGCGCGACCAGTCAAAATCTATGCGGATCATATTGCGAAAAATTGCAACTAATTGCAAATAATTTGAGCTAATGATTTCGGTATCTTAAAACGTAAATCATATCTTTATTTTGTAAATTGATTGCGAAGAATGAAGATCTTAAATCGAATTTTGTCTTTACCTTCCTGGCCTTTAAATTGATACATTTTGAAAATAATGAATTTCCAATTCCCAATAGATGCAAATTATTAATGTAGAGAACAATAAATCTAGCTGTTGAAGTTATGGAAGAACCAAACGAATCGTAACGCCTCTGAGCCCCTTAAGCCTTGATGAATCGACTTTGTTACAAATTCAAAATTGAACATTTCGGCACCTAATTGCCCTAGCACAAAATTTCAAAAACGGTTTGAAAGTTTTGAAATCATACTTTTCGAAATTTGTATCGAAATTGTAGGCAAAAATTTTTTTAAATGGTGGATGACAAGGAAAAAGCATGCAAAGTTGATAAATAAGTATTCGAGCTTGTGATAACGCGTGGCGTAAAGTAGGTGTCACAGCCCAATGGGACGAAAAACATTTGAAAGTATAGAGTATTGTCTTTAAAATGCTTTTTTACGGAGCTTGATACGATAATTTTTCGCTGAGTTACGCAAGTTTAAAGAGGAAAGCTGTTTTTTAATTCAAATTTTAATTACTCTGTGAAAAATGATCGCATCGACTCTGTTTTTATTTTAAAACTAATGCTCTATGTTTTCATTTGCATTTCGTTCCATTGGGCTGTGACACCTGATTCACGCCATGTACCGCCGCAAACTCAGATCTTTATTTATCAATTTTGCATCCTCTAACTTTGTCATCCGCCATTTGGAAAAAAATAGCCTAATTGCTATTAAAATATTCTTAAAGTGGACACTTCAAGCTTTATTTTCCTTTTTGAGAAAAATTTTTATCTTTATTATTTACCAAGTTATAACCATTTGAAATTTCGTAAAATTTTCTTAAATTTTAAGTGTACCGTTTTTTTGCTGCTGAGTATATAACAAAATATTTAATACCTTAATATGTCAGTAATTGGATCTTTCATTCTATTTCAAGGTGAACTAATTGTGACTAATTTCTC
>NW_023415497.1:0-40110 GCF_013373865.1 Monomorium pharaonis | reverse complement strand
ATATCTAAAATGGACTTCACTTGTATTCCATATGCTATCCTTATTTGTCCTTCAATGTCCACAAATGTATATATATGGATATTCTTATAAGGTCCATGGACATCAGGACAAGAAATGGACATAAAACGGATATCCATAGGATATCCTGTGCTGTCTGGGTAATCTTTGGAAGCACCAAACTTTATGCGACAATGAAAGGAAGACACGATATTTATGATCTTGAGACTGTAAAGGTTATTGCGATGTATTATAGATGTAAAACATTATGCTAGTTACTTGCTAGTTTGAAGAAAAATGGCGGACGTGAGAATACCTACTTTTTTAGTGCTCTAGTAACATATATTTTTCTTTTCTTTCACACGCAAGCGTGTGTAAGAGAGAAGGAAATACCTGTTATATCGTACGTAAAGACCTATAATCAAGATGCGCCAATGGCCCCCCATCATGACTGCTATCCACCATCTTGTACCCATACGGAGACTGGATGGGGGCTGGGGCCGGGGGCTGGGGTCTGGGCTGGGGTCTGGAGTAGTAGAGATAGTAAACAATGCGAGCCTGCTCCAAGTTGTACGCAGCCATATAACAGATGCAAATTTAATTTTTTTTGTTCTTCCTGAGTGTATCGTCAAAATATAGTGAGAGTGCAGAGATTGAATTACCTTATAATTTCTGACACATATTCCTTTAACCTATACTGCTCAACACAGAGCACTCTCCCCTCTTCCTCGCCCAGCGTGGGTACGCAATGGCGGATAAACCATGTGACTCAAGTGACCAATCAAATTGTGTTCGCCATTGGCGAATCTTTGATTATAGGTCTTTAATCGTACGTAAGCCTTACCCCCACTCCTGAAATTTGGGACAATCCTCGGTCTAGATATACTATGGGTGCGTTCGGGGAGCTTGCTATTAGCGCTACGCAGCACTAACCGCTGTTCGCGGAGACGCTGGATAGCGCTATCAAAATTATGATGACGTCACTATCCGTAGCATTTGACGTCATAAACACGCGCTATTCATGCTACCCTTTCGAAGTAGTGCATGGATAGCGTTTGACTCAATCCCCACCATTGTCTGTTTAAATCACGTGCTATCTCTCTTTTAAGGTTAGAGAAAATTTTATGCGTGATCTTGAAAGTAGAAAATAAGAAATTGTTTATATGTCCTAATAAAAATATTTAATTAAAAATCTCTCTTTATTGAGAGAGAGAGGAGAGAGAGAGAGAGAGAGAGAGAGAGGAGAGAGAGAGAGAGAGAGAGAGAGAGAGAGAGAGAGAGAGAGCGAGAGAGAGAGAGAGAGAGAGAGAGAGAGAGAGAGAGAGAAAGAGAGAGAGATCTGTTTCATTGAAATTTATTAAATTTATTAAAATATGTTAAAATTCTTTAATATATACTCATTCAAATTTATTAAAATTTCTTAAAATTCATAAAATTTATTTTATTACATTGTCATAAATGAATAAATTTTGTAAATTTTAATAAACGTTAAATATTAACTTTTAATAAACTCTTAAGAAAAAGTACTAATAGTCTATCAGTTACTAATGATATATTTAATCAGTAATTTAAAACATCATCAGTTATTGGAAAGACATCACAAGTTACTGATTAAATATCATCAATAACTGATAGACTAATCAATACTTTTTCTTAAGGGAATTTTAATGAATTTTAATGCATTTTAATAAATCTTAATAAATAATAAAAAGGGATCAAATAAAAAAGTTTCTGTGAAATATTTCATTAATATATTTCTATCTGCAAGATGATCAAGACTGGATCTTTGAGTTTAATATTATTTTTCATCAAAATATATGTATATAATAATATATTATCTTGATTCATTAGACTGCATGTACTGTTTGTCTTGAAATGCAATCCTTTTCTGTACCAATTGCAAATATGTAAACGACGTAAGTATCATTATTATCAATTAAATTGATTATTAAGTAATCATATATTATTTTAAAATTTTAGTTTAAATAATTAATGCAATTCAAGAGCGACAGTATACGACATAATAGTGCAAAAGAACATAAATTTACAAAAAAAATAATATTAGGCATAAAGCTTCAAACATATATATAGTATTATGTAAAATAAATATAAATAAATAAATTAATTTGATTTTGAATTGATATAGAAAAATGGAACAAAAATAAAAATTTATAAGAAATTGTTTAAATTATTTTATTTTATTACATATAAAATAATTTTAATTAAAGAGTAATATATAGGACTTATTAATTATTATTTAATTTATTTAAAAATTAAAAAATTTATTTAATAAAATCGTAAATAACTTTTATAATTTTTATTTGGTGAACTTTAATAATTTCTATTTCTATTGAAAAATTTAATTGTTTAATAATCATTTTAATATTATTAAAATATTTAATATAAAATAAATATAAATAAATGAGTATATATTTAGAGAAAAATTATAATAAATATAAGTAACATAGTTAACATAAATAATTATAAACATTTTGTTAATTTTGCTGGCAGTAGCTAAACAACTGCGCACTGCGTTTGCTACGCTATTAGCTGTTCATAGAACTCGCTATCACTAGAGATACAATAACCTAGTTTACATCGAGCACTTGGTACGCGTATCAAATAGTAAATAACTAGTGAATGTGTTTAATCATTGTCTGATCAGCTTAAATTCACTACTTGATACGCGTACCAAGTGCTCGATGTAAACTAGGGCTATAACAGAAATTCGTCAATGTGCCGTCTTGGGGTAAAACCGGATATTGGATATGACGTTTTCGATGGCGGTTTATTTTGATTGTAAATGCAAGAATACAATATATATATATTTTTATTTGTAGTTATTGATATTTAATAATTGTGAACAAAATAAATATTAAAACACAATATATTTAAAAAAAAGGTTTAAGCATATTTCATTAATTTTCCCATGTAAGTAATATAAATTGATTATTAAGAAATTATATATTATTATATATAAATACATATTATGTTTATATACACATTATGTATTATAAATATAATTTAAGCATTGTATTTAGACTCGTAGAAAAATATGTGCAACCTCAGGTTTCTCTCTGATTTTATATTCTATTTGGTATAGACACGTAGACACTCTGTTTTCTTTTGACAGGTGACAGGTTAGGTCGGCTAGGCTTTCTCTGTCAGTTATATCTATCTTTCTCTCTCATACTTCCGGTTATATCCCAAGCGACGGGAGCCAATCAGAAATCGTTAACGCATCGGCGAATCTCTGTTATACTAAAACTCCATGTATGCGATGAACTCCGGCAAACGCATGCGGTGACCAATCAGAATTCAAGCGCTTGCTGTGACTTGCCGGAACCCGACCTGCGTCTGGTCACTGATTGGTCACCGCATGCGTTTGCCGGAGCTCACCGCAGACATGGAGTTTTAGCATTAGGGTGCGGTCCCATGAAGCGGATAATGCGGAAGCGGAAAGAGCGGATCATTCTGATAGAACTCTTTCAAAGATTCCGTCGAAACGGCCCTGTGATTGGTGATCCGCTCGTTCCGCTTCCGCATAATCCGCTCCATGGGACTGCACCCTTATGGTATCTCTAGCTATCACTATCGCGCTATTGGCTCCACGAATAGTTCAGATAGCGTTAGCGTTTGTAGCGTTGATAGTGTCTCCCCGAACGTACCCTCGGAAGCAGTAGCATGGATAGCGCGCGTTTATGACATCAAATGCTACGGACAGTGACGTCATCATAATTTTGATAGCGCTATCCAGCGTCTCCGTGAACAGCGGTAGTGCTACGTAGCGCTAATAGTGAGCTCCCCGAACGCACCTTATGGATACAACAGTACAAATCCCCACCATTCGTCCTAGGCGCCGGGCGCGACGACGACGATAATAATGACGACTACAACGTTTCTTAAACCAAATTTACTCTTGAGCGAAAAATTCTAATCGCGATATCTCCGCTCGTAAGTCATACAGCGGAAAAATAAAAACACTTTTATTATATAAATCGGATGTAAGCTATCCATTAAGTCTATTTAGAAATCAATCAATTCAGTCGTTATTGAGATCCAATAATTACGGTCTTTTCGCAAACGACGTCTCGCGTAAAAGAAGCACGGTGGCGTACACTTGGCGCGAGACACTCTTGATAAAAAGGCGAGTATTATATAAAGATCGTTGGTTCTCATTGCGACCAAACCAGGTAAATGACTGCGTAACTGAGTCTTTTAGTCCTTCCTTTAAGCAGATTCACAGCTTCTTTGAGATTGAAGCCACCAATACTACGTTCTGAAAACTTTTTGTACAAAAAGGGCATAGCGGAATAAGCAGGTGAAATCTGCCCCCGCACTAATCGAGCTTAAATTGATATCATTAGTTGGCACTCTTGAGATGTAAAACATCCCCAAATATTAGTTACAAAATTGCATTTTTGGGGGAGTTATGGAGGGGGAAAGAAAAATAAAGAAAGTGGTTTTTTTCGAAAATGGTTGGACCGATTTTAATGAAAAAAATATATGTTGTAAACATCATTTAGACAAGTTTGAGAAAATTTTAAGTAATTTTTGTGGTAAAAAAAACTCGAAAAAAAATTTTTTGAATTTTTTATGAATTTTTTTGGGAGTGATAGTTCTGAGATACCACTTTTATATTTTCACAAAAACATCTCTAGATCTTCTTCTTTAACACATTTTTTTTTTAAATCAATCGGAGTGGTGGAACATGGTTAAAAATAATAATTTACACCGCGCCGCCGTGTCGCGCCGCGCTGGCTGGGCGACCGGGCCGCGGCGCACGGCGATTGTTGTCATGTTGAACTTACATACTAGTTGCAGTGTTGCAATGTTTAGTTGCCAAGAAAAATTATAATAAAATAATATAAAATATAATAACACATATAATATTTCCAGGACGTCTGCAATAGGAGCGTCCTAGATGCGCACAGTAATAAATGGACACAGCAGGCTGAGTGAAACGGACACAGACCAAATGCACACAGAACAAATGCGCACAGACCAAATGCGCACGGACCAGATGCATACGGAACAAATGCGCACGGACCAAATGCACACAGACCAAACGGACACAGTAACCTACAAACTTATTACATGGGTTGCGACTTTTCGGGCATCTCTATCGACGGGGTGGGTGCGGGAGGAGGGCGAAGCCCCCACTTGCACCCCACATGTGCGCGTGCGTGCGTGTGTGTGTGTGCGCGTACGTGCGTGCGTGCGTGCGTGCGTGCGTGCGTGCGTGCGTGCGTGCGTGCGTGCGTGCGTGAGTGTGAGTGCGCGCGCGCGCGCGCGCGCGCGCGTGTGTGTGTGTGTGTGTGTGTGTGTGTGTGTGTGTAAAGCATTCTCTGCACCACATAGGTTTGCAACTGTGCGCATTTGGTCCGTGCGCATTTGGCCCGTGTGCATCTGGTCCGTGTGCATTTGGTCTGTGCACATTTGGTCTGTGTCCGTTTCACTCAGCCTGCTGTGTCCGTTTATTACTGTGCGCATCTGGGACTCAGTCTCTGCAATTAGGCTATAAAACTTATCGTTTCGGAAGTTCATCACGAAGAGATTGCAGTACATTTTTAAATTCCATACGTTCGGGATGCTTTTTTAATGTGAGTCCCCTTGCCTCTTACATTATTTATCATCGGTGTGCTTTTTTAATGTGAGTTTTTTTGCCTCTCACATTATTTATTATCGGCGTGTTTTTTTAAAATGAGTCCCCTCGCCTCTTACATTATTTATTATCGGGGTGCTTTTTTAATGTGAGTTTTTTCGCCTCTCACATTATCTATCATCGAGGTGCTTTTTTAATGTGAGTCCATTCGCCAAAAAGATAATGTGAGAGGCAAAGGGACTCACATTAAAAAAGCACCCGATGATAAATAATGTGAGAGGCGAGGGGACTCATTTTAAAAAAGCACCCCGATGATAGATAATGTGAGAGGCAAGAGGACTCACTTTAAAAAAGCATCCCGATAATAGATAATGTGAGAGGCGAGGGGACTCACTTTAAAAAGGACCTCGGTAATAGATAGTGTGAGAGGCAAGGGAACTCACATTAAAAAAGCACCTCGATGATAGATAATGTGAGAGGCGATTTCCTCGTGGTAAACTGCCGAAACGATAAGTTTTATAGGCTAATTGCAGACGTCCTGGAAATATTATGTGTTATTATATTTTATATTATTATATCATAATTTTTCTTGGCAACTAAATATTGCAACACTGCAACTAGTATGTAAGTTCAACATGACAACAATCGCCGCGCGGCCCGGTCGCCCAGCCAGCGCGGCGCGACACGACGGCGCGGTGTAAATTATTATTTTTAACCATGTTCCACCACTCCGATTGATTTAAAAAAAAAAAGTGTTAAAGAAGAAGATCTAGAGATGTTTTTGTGAAAATATAAAAGTGGTATCTCAGAACTATCACTCCCCAAAAAATTTATAAAAAATTCAAAAAATTTTTTATCGAGTTTTTTTTACCACAAAAATTACTTAAAATTTTCTCAAACTTGTCTAAATGATGTTTACAACATATATTTTTTTCATTAAAATCGGTCCAACCATTTTCGAAAAAAACCACTTTCTTTATTTTTCTTTCCCCCTCCATAACTCCCCCAAAAATGCAATTTTGTAACTAATATTTGGGGAAGTTTTACATCTCAAGGGTGCCAACTAATGATATCAATTTGAGCTCGATTAGTGCGGGGGCAGATTTCACCTGCTTATTCCGCTATGCCCTTTGTAAAAACTGCAAAAATTTATGCACAAAAATATGCAATTTTTTGTGCAGTAATTTTTGTATAATTTTTTCCTACGGGTAGCCTTTAAAGAATAATTCGTTTTACTAGCAGCATTTATGTTACAGATAATAATATATAAACATACTGATTGTCCGAATTTTGCACTTGATGTAAGTTTGACGGTCCAGGTTCTTGAGAAGGACGTAAAATCTGCATATTCGTTGTAGCAAACGAATTCTGCACCTCAATATACGTAGGTATATAACTACTGTTACTTTCGTTAACTGCATGCGATGTAGTCGAAAAACAATTCGACGCGGGAGATCGTCTAAGTGCGTCTACTACCTGCGGTTGTGTGGATGGATTGTGTAGTGATGTAATGTTTGATGTGATGAATGGTTGTAATTGATATGACGGAATGATTGCGTGGGATGAAAGGTTTATATTTTCTGTTTGATGAATGTTCGTGTCTAAATTTGTGTTTATATGTGTTGATGCATGTGACGTGTTTGGATAATCATTATTATTAATATTGTAAATATCAGAGTTCTCATGGTTTTCCTCCAGAATGGTCCCAGGTAGCAAGTTCACGTCATTTTGACGTCCCAAAATGGTCATTTACTGACTATTCTTGACGTCACGAAATGATGCCCTTATAACGTTAAAATAACGGTCAAATGTCACAAATTCCTGACGTCATGAAATGTACCGTATTTTGACGTTATAGAATGACGTGAACAATATGTTGTCAAAAAGATCTCTAAAAAATATCCTGTTTCTGAAAATGATAACATAAAAAGACTTTTAAAAGATAACATATAATGTCAGAATGTTAACCAATGCGTCGTTTTTTGAGAACAGAAAGATATCATGAAACTAATATCTAAAAGATTTCTTAAATCGGATATCTTTAAAATGCAACTAGAGATAAAAAAATAAAATAAAAATTTCATTCTTTTTATTATTCTTATCAACAGTACGTACTAAATTTGGGACAAATTTTTATTAATTAATTAAATTTAAATTATATTATTTTATTTTATTCTTACTTGCCGCTGGTAGGTTTTGAACCCGGGACCTTAGGATTACAAACCTTGTACTCTATCTGCTACGCCAGTTGAATCATCGATATGGGTACTTGTTATTGTCTACATATACCTATATGTTATAAACTGTCGCAATTATATTATTTTTTATAAAAGCAATTAAATTTTGTAAAACATATTAAAAATAAATAGCATTAACTTATTTACTTATTAATTTCATTGTTAAATTTAACTTTTTCCATAACCTTTATAATTTGATGGAAATTGCGATCTATTTAGCACTAAGACTTTGAAGCGTTCAAATGGTTAATTAGATAATTTTAACTATATAGATCACATATATTCTAAGAAAAATTGAATAGTACATTTATTATTCTGTTTTTGTATTCAGTACATGATAAATTTAGATTTTGTGCATTTTTTTGTGCGCAGTAATTGTAGACAATTAATTCCATTGTGAGGCGGTCGCCACGCAGAGAAACCGAAAATATGCAAAATTAATAATACGCTCGCCATGTCCGTCGCGGTTCCCCCTGGAGATTCCCTCTCGCCTCTCGCCTATCTTCCCCGTACGGCGCGAACCCGCAGCCTGTGACGGGGGAGGGACGCTGCTACCCGTGGCAGCTAAGCTGCACCACGTCACAATATATACACATACCAATATTGACGATATAATAACTTATATTTATTAGTAACATTATAAATGTGAAATTTTATGCAAATAATTCTTACCTTTGTATTGTATTTTACTTTTTATTTCATTCACCGCAAATGATACTGTAATCTGTTTCTAAAAACAAAACATTTCTAAGGATAATGGTGAAAAGTTTTTCCGAAGACACTGCAAAACGAGCTAAGAGATTCTCGAGAAGTATTTGAAGATAGCATATGATGTAGGCAACATACGAAATTTAATGGAAGGTAGAAATCTAATAGAAAGGTAACGAGGAATAGTACACAGCAGCACCATGTAGGTGATATATCATATATTATGTAAAAAAAGCATTGATTATTTGTTCAAAAGAATGTGCAAGAGAGACGAAGACAAAAAAAAGAAAAGGAAGGAAAATATTAATAAAGCACAAAACGTGCGAAAACAAGAGTGAAAACATGATGTATTCCGGATGTTTAGTGATTTATAATATTTTTCTTCTTTGTTTTGAAATTGCTGAAAAAGTAGAAATAGGAAAAATTTAATGACTTATACACTTTACATTTTCTCACTATGTACAATAGCGACGACTATGTATTGAAGAGTTTCTGATTCGTTTTCTTAATCGCTACTGCTCTCACTCGCTGATGTGAAATTCCAAAGAGGCATCCTATAACATTTTGCGCAAACTTCATCCAGGTGAATACGGAAAATCTCGTTACTTAACGTGGAACATTTATATACTTGAACAGCAGAGGAGAAAATGCTAATATCATAAAAATCTTGAATGTGTAAGAAACTTTTGACTACCAAAAGATACGAATTATTGTCCATGACAATATCAAAGACGACGCAAACCCGTCCATCATTTAAGAGGCAACAATTGTCACGCATATCTACACCTAACAATAACCTATTGAACATAATCTTACGATATTGAGGACGATACACACCAGACGTACTATACAAAAACTTTAACAAAGGGGTCAATCTCAATATTATCGTATCTCCTGTGAGCTTCGATCTCCATCATTCTACAAAAAAATTGCTGAAGAGGTTGGTTCGGCTTTCTGCAATATTTTCTAAAAATGGACATATTATTTTCGTAGGGAAAAGCAGAAAAAGAATCCAAGTTACCGAGATGTCTCACATCGTTGGTCAGATGAAGGAGACCATAAACATTGTAAGTGTTGAAGTTGGGGCCATAAAGATTCTCACACCTTTGAACAAATTTTTTCAACGCAAGGTTTGCAAACTTTAAGTGCAGTTCTGAGGGAGAATTCGAAACTAGAACCCTTATTGTTGCATGTAAAAATAAAAAATGCTTATATATGTGCTCATCAAGTATACCATATGCTACAGCTGGGCCTGTATAAAGAAGAAATTGTCGAAATTCCGTCGCTTTATACTTGGAGCACATATCAAGTGGTCTTGAACGTCTCGCATAATCTGAAGGACAACATTTTTTAAGAATATTTAAGTCTCGCAGACATAAGTGAAATAGATCTACCTCTCAATTTTGACAAGCGAGAGTATTTGCCAAATACCCAGGCGAATAAAAGTTTCTTCATCACTCCTAAGCATACAAGATGCATGTACTCGAATGGAACTTGCAAAACCATACCTATTGGAAGATTTGATAAAGAATTCTTACCCTCTTTATGATGATCTTTGTCAAGACATCTAATATTCCAGATAACAAATTGTGAGTGCTCACGTCACCCTCACGGTGTGATTATCACACGTGCGTGCAATATCACAATCATATTGCTTTTACGATGTGATGGCGACACGTGTGTGTGCGTGGAAGGTGGCACTATGTAGTCATGCATGAGAAGATATATGAGTGATTGAAAAAAGATTTCACTGTACGATTGTACTTCCTTATGTATGATTGTATTTATCACAGTACGAATGAAAACATTATTTATACGGACTCATGTCATCCGCACAGTGTGATATTCACACGTGTATACAACAACGCAATCACGTTGTGTTTATTACGTGACAGGGTAGAAAATGGCACTGAACAACCATATATGATCGATATATAGGGCTTGCTTTTATATAAAGTTTATATACATATATATATATATATGTATAATATATATATAAACTTTATATAAAAGCAATTTAGCCAACGATATATATTATATTTTAATAATATTAATAAATCGTTGGCTAAATTAGAAAACCTCATAATTCCATCGGACGTCCGATGGAGTTCTAAGATTTTCTAATTCAGCTCTCTCTCTCTCTCTCTCTCTCTCTCTCTCTCTCTCTCTCTCTCTCTCTCTCTCTCTCTCTCTCTCTCTCTCTCTCTCTCTCGTCTCTCCCCTCTCTCCCCCCTCTCTCCCCCCTCTCTCCCCCCTCTCTCCCCCCTCTCTCCCCCTTCCTCCCCCCTCTCTCTCTCTCTCTCTCTCCTCTCTCTGGGTCTGGAATGGAGTAGACGTGTCGAACATCGCTCCGTCTTTATAGTGTGTTTTGAGAAGAAAAGAGAGCAGTAGAAAAGTATAAAATTAGTGTGGTGATAGTTCCATAGATCGGTGACAACAGGAATCGTTATCTAGCCGGAAAAGGCAGATCTGTGAATAGCTGAATTATATTTCTATAATCATGTGTATCAACGACGTTGTGACCAGCAAGCACTGACGTGGATGGAATCTGCTGACGTGTAGCGAATCGACAGCGGCGGAACACAAATGTCGACGATAGAAGAGGACACCGAATATCGATGTTCGGCATGCAAGAAGGCTATTAAAACTGAAGTAGTACAATGCAAATCATGCGTTAAACTGTTTTACCATCCAAGCTGTGTTAGTAAACACAAAATTTATGATAGAAATAATGAACTAGTACCATGCCAGGGCCCCTTTGCAAAATTTGGGATAGAGAATGAAATTGGAGAAGTAAAAAAAACGGTAAGTAGCAACAGAGATAGGCTCGGATCGGCAGGAGCATCTGGAAGACCAAGCACAAGCACGAGTGGATCGGCAAATATGGACCTAAAAATTGATTGGCTCATAAGAACAATAAAAGAAATAAAAGACGAGACTATATGTAAGAAGGAAATTAAAGTGATGATAAAGGAAATTATCCAGCATGAGTTGAAGAATATCAAAGAAGAGCTAGAAGAAGTAAAAAGGATGCTGTCCACTGGACCTAGTAATTCATCAAGAGGAGCACAGAAGAGTTATAGTGAGATAGTTAAAGAAAAGAAGAAAGAAAATGTTATAATTGTTAAACCTAAGGTTCAATAAGAAAATGTTGATACGGCTATGTTAATAAAAAAGAAAGTAGATATAAAAAATATGGAAATGGGAGTAACGAAAATAAGGAGAGGAAACAATGGTACAGTCATCTTGGGATGTGAGAATGGAGAAGAAATGGCAAAATTGAAAACTACAGTGCAAAGCAAGCTGGGTGATGAATTTAAAGTTACTGAGTCACTACAGATAAAGCCAAAAGTAAAAATTGTTTATATTGACGAAGAAGAATGGAACTTGAGTGATAAAGAATTAATTGATTCAATTAAAAAGCAAAATAAACTTGGAACACAAGAAGAAAATAATATGAGAATAGTGAAAAGATTAAAAACTCAACCTAACAGAAGAGGTAAAACAGAAGGCGCCATAATAATTGAACTAGATGAAAAAACACATGAATTAATGTTGAGCCAAGGAAAAGTAAATATAGGATGGAAAAGATGTCCTGTATTTAATCATATTAGTGTTAAGAGATGCTTTAAATGCTGGGGCTATCACCATTTTGCAAAATACTGTACGCGAAATAAAGCATGCCATAAATGTGCAGGTAATCACAAATCAAATGAGTGTACAACAAATGAGAAGAAATGTGTAAATTGTATGTATAAAAACCAAACGTATAACTTGAAGATAAAAGATGACCATGATGCATTGAGCCCGGAATGTCCGACGTTCAAAAGAGTTCTACAAGAGGAAAAGAGAAGGGCCGGCTGGGAGGATGCGAAATAACAATCACAGAAGGAAGAGGAATATATACTGTATACAAATGCGCAAAGTTTAATGGCACATAAGGACGAGATACAGCATCAGATTATGAAGAAATTAAATCCGGCAGTTATTGCATTGTCGGAGTCAAGACTAATTGCGGAAATTGAAGACAGTGAAATAAGTGTACCGGGATACAGTGTGGTTAGATGCGACGCGGAAAATAGAAATACAGGGGGGGTTGCTCTGTATGTAAGAGATGATGTCAAGTATGAAATAGTAGTATTGAAAAAATTAGAAAGGATTGTGTGGTGCGTTGCAATAGAAGTAAAAGAGAAATTATTTAAAGGACTGTTAATGGTAATATATCATTCACCGAGTGCGTCACATGGAGAGTTTATAGGATTCTTAGAGGAGATAGTAGAAGAATTAACGATAAAAGAAGAGTGTATAATATTAGGAGACTAACATAGATTGTATGACAGACTCTTATTATACAAATAAACTACTAACGACTATGCAAAATCTAGGTATGAAGCAATATGTGGATAAACCAACGAGAGTTACCGAAAATAGTAAAACAATTATAGATCTAGTTTTTGCGAATAAAGATATAAATGTAGAAGTCAAGTACGAACCTAAGATAACGGATCATGCGTGGATAAAAGTCGTGATAAATACGAACAAGATTTTAAATAAATATAAAGAATTCAGTGGCAGGGATTATAGTAGATATAATGCGGATGAGTTTATTAAGCTAGTGGAGAGTAATTTAGAAAAAGGATATGATTTAGATATTAATGAGTTAGATATTAATGTAAAGGCAAAGAATTTAATTAATAGTATTGTAGATGCGCTAGACATCTCAGCACCTAAGAAAATTTTTAGAATACCAAAAATATGGGAAGGAAAAAAATGGTATTCAAAGGAAATAGAAGAGCTAGCGACTAGAAGAGATGAGGCGTATAGAAAAGCACTGTACGATAGCACGGAACAAAACTGGCAACAATTTAAAATAGAAAGAAATGCAGTAGTTAGTTTAATTAGAACAAAGAAAAAAGAATATTATGAAAACATGATTGATCATAATAGTAACAATTCCACAACTATGTGGAAATCATTAAAAGAAATTATTAGAGGAGGACCAATAGGCGCGAAATTTGTAGGAAAAATAGATTTTGAAATATTAGACAATAATATAGAGTGTGATATAGCTGATAAATTTAACTTATATTATATACAAAGTATTAAAGACATAATAAAATCTATAGATAAGAATTATACAACGAGCACAAATAAAAGAACTATTTATTGTATTGAAAAGAAGGGAGAGCTAAAAAAATTTGAGTCAATTACGACAGAACAAGTAAAAATAATTATTAGGGAATTACCAAAAAAGAAAGGCACAGAAGAAGGAATAACTAACGATATATTAAAAACGGTGTCTTGTGTCATTGGAGAGGAATATTGTGATATAATAAATAAATCATTGAGTGAGGGTTGTTTTTTGAAAGAGTGGAAAACATCCATGATAATTCCAATACCAAAAGTAGAGAAACCTAAGAGGGCAAGTGATTATAGGCCTATTAATATATTACCAATATATGAAAAAGTATTAGAGATAATAGTTAAAAAGCAAATTGAGGTCTACCTAGAAAGTAATAATATCATAACGGAACATCAATCGGGCTTCAGGAAAAATTATTCGTGTGAAACAGCAATTCAAACAGTTATAGATGAATGGAAATTGATTATTAGTGAGAGACAAATAGTAGGAGTTATTTTTGTAGATCTTAAACGAGCTTTCGAGACAATTGATAGAGAAAGATTATTAGAGAAATTATACCAGTATGGTATTACAGGAACAGTTCTAGAATGGTTTAGGTCGTACTTAAAAGATAGAACGCAACAAGTTCAATTTAATGATAGATGGTCTAAGATAATGACTACGGAATACGGAGTGCCACAGGGTTCGGTATTGGGCCCATTGTTGTTTATAATATATATGAATGATATTGTTAACGTTTGCTCGGATATGTGTAATATAAAAATGTTTGCGGACGATACCTTAATATATGTAACAGGTGAGAGTAGTGCGGAAGTAGAGAGGAAATTGAATATTGCATTTAACGTAGTGGAGGAATGGATGAATATTAATAAACTGAAGATGAATTCGGGGAAAACAAAATATATGTTAGTTAGAGGGATAAGAAAAGAATTGAGAGGCAATACTACTGTGAGATGTTTGGATGGAAATGAGATTGAGCGTGTAGAAATAATAAAGTACTTGGGTATAATTATTGATGATAGACTTAGATTTAGCGGTCACTGTGATTAATAATAATAATAATAATAGTAGTGACGGGGGCGGTCCTCCTGCGAAGCCCACTTTGGCACTTAGACCGAGTCCATTGTGCCTCCCCGTTGTCAGCTGCCCTAGCGGGGCCCCGCTTCCTTCCAAAAGCGGAGCAGATCCCCCACAGGCAGCTGCCTCACCTGGTTCGGTTCTAGAAAACCTGAGCCCAGCAAGCGTGTTCTTGGTCCGACCAGTGCTGGGCAATTCCCAAGAATGTGGAGGCTAGTTTCCTCCTCTTCACCGCACAACCTACAGCTGGGCGTATCACTACGGCCCAATTTGTGCAGGTGATAATTGAGATCCCCATGGCCCGTGAGCAGTTGTGTCGCGAGCCTGGCGTCCCTCCTACCTAGAGATCTTATGCTCTTGGCTAGGTCCTCGCTAGGGCATTCCCCTAGCATGGCCCTAGCCTGTCTGCATTTGCTCTCTGTTTCTTTCTTCCAGTGTTCAAGATGCTGGTCCCGGAGCCAGCCCCTGATTCTCCCCCTGCCTAGGCAGAAAGAGATCCCAACAGCCGGTTCAGGTCCCAACAGCCTTGTTTCGACCGCCTCCTTAGCAAGCAGGTCCGCCATTTCGTTGCCCTTGATCCCTGCGTGCCCAGGGACCCATACTAGGCCGACATCATTCTTCTCCGCCAATTCATCCAGTACGCACTTGCAGTCCCAGACCAGTCGCGAGTTAATTCTTGGACCCTCAAGCGCCTTAAGCGCCGCCTGACTGTCCGAGCAAATCCGGATGCGCCTTCCCACCCTATCAGACTCTAATAGGTTCTGGGCACATCTCATGATGGCTAACACCTCCGCCTGGAAAACCGTAGCGTGCTCGCCAAGCGGAACGACGATTCTTGCCCGGTCGCGCTGACAGTAAAGACCAGCTCCAGAGCCCGCACTCGTTTTGGAGCCATCCGTGAACCAGACGTCCCCGTCCCGAGGAACCGGTCCCTTAGAGCCGTTCCACTCCCAGCGCCCGGGGAAGCTTATCCTGTACCCTCTTTCGAAAGTACGAATCACCGGCCTCCTATCCTGTCCCATTGCAAAAATGGTGCCCGATAGGATTCCTTCGGGAAATCTCGTGTGGAGGGCTCCTGCCTTCCATCTTGATTCACACCTTAAGCGATAGGCCGCCGCCGCCGCGGCCGCCACTACCACCCGATCGAGGGGCTCGACGCCAAGCAGCATCCCCATCGCCACCACCGGCGTGGTCCGCATGGCCCCCAGAGCCCCTCTTAAAACTAGAGCTCTGACGTGCTCCAGCGCTAACTTAGCGGTCTTTCCCAAAACTCTTGGCCACCACACGACAGACGCGTAGAGCAGCCTAGGTTTGAGTATCGCCGTGTATATCCAGTGGACCATTTTCGGTTTGAGACCCCAGGTCTGCCCGAATGTCCTTCTGCATATCCAGAAGTAGGAGCACACACTCCTGCAACGGTTCTCGAGATGCTCTTTCCATGTCAGCTTCCTATCTAGGATCACTCCCAGATATTTAGTCGATACGGTTGGAACTAATCTCGTTCCCCCAAGGACCGGCCCCTCCACTGGGCCTACCTTGTACCTGCGAGTGAAGATTACGAGCTCGGTCTTCAGTGGATTCACCGCCAGACCAGTCTCGCCGCACCACTCCTCAATCACCTCTAAGGCTCTCTGCGTGAGCTCCAGAAGCGTCTCCAAAAAGGGTCCTCGTATCAGGATAGCCAGATCATCCGCATATCTTAATGTAAAGAAGCTCCTTTCGTTCAGCGTCCTGAGCAGTCTATCCGCCACCAGACACCACAATAGTGGAGAGAGAACTCCCCCTTGCGGGCAGCCTCTCTTCACCCATCCACTGACCTTCACTGTTCCCAATGAGGCCGTTACCTGTCGCCCAAGCATGCCTCTGATCCAATCCACGATCCTTTCCGGCACACCTCTGCGAGTAGCTTCCTCACACACCACCTCGTGCGGTGTGTTGTTAAAAGCTCCTTCTATATCTAGAAAGGTGCCAACCACGAAGCCCTTCCTCTCCAGTTGCTCCTCGATAAACGATACAGCGGAGTGAAGCGCCGATTCTGTGGAGTATCCCGTGCGATACGCGTGCTGATTCCCGTGCAGCGGGTGCTGCAGTAGAACCACGTCGCGTATGTAGACATCCACCAGCCTTTCCAGCGTCTTAAGAAGAAAAGACGTTAGGCTGATAGAACGAAAATCCTTGGCGGAGCTGTGGCCCGTTCTTCCCGCTTTGGGAATGAACGCAACTCTCGCCTGCCTCCAAGCCCTAGGTGTATAGCCCAGTGCCAAACAAGCCCTTAGCGTCCGCGTGAGCGGCCCGGTGATCTGCTCCAGCCCTTCCTGGAGAAGGGCCGGAAATACCCGGTCCGGCCCAGCCGACTTAAAGGGCTTGAAACTTCCTACGGCCCATTTGACCTTGTCCGGCCCAACGATTTTTGCCGCAAGAGACCAGTCCTCTCCTCGTACCCTACGGAGATTTGAGTTTCCCTGGTGGACGTCTTCCTCCGGGCCTCCGCGGAAGCCCGGAAAGTTCGACTCCAGCAGGTGATTCAGGCATCGCTCTCCAGACGCCATCGTCCCATCGTCGAGCCGAATAGCCTCCAGAGCCGCGTTCCGATCCCTGGCTAAGACTCTGCCGAGCCTAGCGGCTTCAGGTATCCCCTCCACCGACTCGCAGAATCTCCTCCAGCTCTCCTTTTTAGCCCTTACCACAGAGTCTCTATAGGCCTTCTGAGCCCTTCGATGAAGGTCCCAGTCAGCCTGGCGGCCCGTGTTCCTGGCCCTGTTCCAGGCACGACGTGCAGCACTCCTGAGCTCCTGTAGCTTGGGGTTCCACCAGGCGACTTCCTTAGTATCTCTCACTGTCCTTTCTGGGCAGTTGTTCTCAAAGCTGCCGACGAGAGCCCTCTGCAGATGCTCGACGCACAGCTCGATTTCTTGAGGGGTCCCATGTCTTTTGGGAAACTCCCTAAGACCGACAGCCAGGTCCTCTCGAAACGAGTCCCAGTCCGTCTTCCTCGGGTCCCTCACTGTTCTTACCTTCGCTTGCACTTTAGCCAACCTGAAGGTGATCTGTCTGTGATCCGACAGTGAGGGCTCGTCAGAGACCTTCCAGCCGGTCACCTCCCGCGCTATCTGTCTTGAACAGATAGTTAGGTCCAGAACCTCCCTTCTCACTGCCGTGACGAAGGTAGGCTCCTTGCCTCTGTTGAGAATCTCTAGGTCTGTGGACACCAGAAATTCCAACAGCTTTTCGCCTCTCCTGTTGGTGTCCGTGCTCCCCCACACCGTGTAGTGCGCGTTTGCATCGCACCCCAATATAAGGGGGAGTTGCTCCTTTTGGCAGAACTCCACCAGTCGTACAACCCGGTCTGATGGCAGCGGATCGTCCTCTTCGTGTGAGAAGTAGCCCGACGCCACTACCATCCTTGTCTTGATCCCAGTCCCGCTGGTGTCCTCTATCACGACTGCTACCAAGTCCCTGGAACAGAAATCTGGCAATAGCTGGCTCTCCAGCCCTTTGACGGCCCTAGGCCGATCCTCTTGCGGTGACCTAAACAGCCTACCGCACCCCGCCAGACCCCTAATACAGCCTCGGACCAGCCAAGGTTCTTGTATCAGTGATATGGCTGTGTGCACCCCAGCTTGGCGCCTGGCAAGAAAGGCCGAGGCTCCTTTGCTGTGGTGCAAGTTGATTTGGGTGAAGCCCACCCCGGTCAGGCCCACTACGAAGACGAGACCTTTGGATCGGGCCTCTCCCTACCCTTTCCCGCCCCCTCCTGGGATGGACCGGTCACTTTAAAAGTGACCCGGTCCATCCCAAGATGGGGCCTAAAGTCCAGCGTTTTAAGTTTGTTGACGCTGGACTGGGGGATGCCGAGAATGAGGTTTTTACCCTCGCAGGTAGCCCCCACATTCTCAGCATAGACACGCCAGCCTGAGGTAACGATCCCCGGATTCTACCGCTCCAGCAGCCCCAGGACCGCAGCCGCGCCCACGGGAGGTCCCGGAACCCACACCGCAGCCCTGTACTGCTTTTGCAGCACCTCCAGTCCCGCCACCCCAAGCTTGGCGCCCTCCCACGGCACGATGCCCCCGATCCGGCTCTCGAGCCATTTCAGGGACTCCGCATCCGCGCACCTTACCACCGCAGCCCCCCCTCTCAGAGTGGTGCTGTCAAATCTGGGCAGGGTACCCTCTCGGATCCCCTGGATCTCCTTGAAGACCGCACCCCTCAGCTGCGACAGCTGCTCAGCAGTCATCGCAGCATCCGGGTACCCCTCCTCGACAATCACCCTCGTCAGAGGGTCCGCGGCGTCGACGTAAGCATGGGTCCCCTGGACCCTCTGCTTCTTTTTCGCCCCTTCTGCCGACTGCGGGGTCCCGTCGGGGTCCTTCCGGCGTTTATTGCCGGAGTTCTCCGGAGGCCCCCCAATCGGCGTTGGGGGGATAGTCGAGGACGATGAAGAAGAGGTCCCCGGAACAGCCGGCGAGGGCCCAGTCCCAGTCCCGGCCTGAGCCTAGTCCCGAACCCCCCCCCCTTCCGCTCCCGAGCCCTCCTCCTCTTCGCGGCTCCGGAGAGTTTCTTTTTGCAAAGATCCTCTTCCTTCGCCGGTTCGTCCGTTGCGGCTTCGGTGCCTCCCGTGCCCCTAGGGGCCCGCTCAGCACTCGAAACCGCCCCTCCCTCCGCAGTCTCGGTGCTTCCCGTGCCCACAGGGATCCGTTCGGCTCCCGATCCCGCTTCTTCCACCCTTCCAGAGTCCTCGGGCGAAGCCTCCATCGGGGTGTCTTCAGTGAGTTTTAAAAGTTTTAATTTTTCCATCTCCATTTTGTTCCCACGAGCAGCTAGGGAAACATACGGTCCACCCACGCAGAGCCCCGCATGCGTGGGTAAGGCTAAATACTCTGGGGATTCGCCTGGTTCCCCAGAGGCATCGTTCAAGACACTGCTCCCCCAGTGCCACGCAGCCCTCGCCACGATAGCTTCCAGCTTGGCTTGGGTCGAGTTGGTCCGCGGTATCGGCTTTCCCCCCCCTGGGCAGGGTTTTACGCCCGCCGGGGCAGGTTATAACCGTTACTACCCGGGCGGTCCACCCCGGCACGCGGGGTTTTAGGCCCGGACCGAGGTTTCCCACCCGGGCTTCCTCCTATCCGCCACCCGGAGACGCGCCCGCTAGGCACTCAACCCACGGGGGTCACTGTGATTATATGCTAAAGAAAATAGGGAAGAAGATAAGTTTTTTAAATAGAATAGGGAACTTTATCTCGGCTTACACTAGATGTACGATATACAAGACAATAATAGCACCTCACTTTGAGTATTGTGCGACGCTACTATTAGATATGGGAGATACAGTTAAGTAGGCTCCAAAAAGCGCAAAATAGAGCTATGAGAGTCATATTGCAATGTGACAGACGTACCAAAGTTAAATGTATGCACCAAGCGTTACAATTTATGACCATAAGACAAAGGCTGTATTACAACACGTGCATATTTATTTTTAAGATTTTAAATAATATGATGCCGGAGCAATTTAGTAATAGACTTAGAATAGTAGAGAGTGAACGCGAAACTAGGCAGACAGGGGATATTGTTATTGAATTTCGAAAAACAAGAAGCGCGCAAAAAAGTTTATTTTATGAGGGTGTGTTAATGTATAATGCATTACCACCCGAAGTTAAACATTGTAATCGTTTAGAAATGTTTAAACGAATGCTAAAAGAGTTTGTTTTTAATGATGTAGCATAAAATTGTATATATATGTATTGAAAATAGCTGAGAAAGCTAATAAAAAATCAATCAATCAATCTTTCTCCCTCCCTCCCTCCCTCCCTCTCTCTTTCTCTCACTTTCGCTCGCTCGTCTGAAAAATCTTTATTATTTTTATTATTTTATTATTTAACACTCAAAGCTCATATTGCTCGCACGCGTGAGTGCCGCATGTATGCGAGCGATATGAGTCTCAGTTAGAACACTCACATGAGGCTCCTATCGCCCGCACGCGTGCGGCACTTACGTGTGCGAGCGATATGAGTCTCAAAGGAGGACGCATCTGCATGGTGCTATGCAGTCACACTATGACGATTATTAAGCACGTGTGCAAGCACTGTGCAGTCACTGTGCAGACATTTTGTTATCTGGGATATTTGTCATCGGAAGACGATGACTAACACCATTGAAAACATATCTGCCTTCGCTTTGTGTACCACAAACTCTGCACTTAGAGCATGGGTGGCTAGACGTATGACCACAATGACTAAGAATAAAGGCGCGAGCTGGTGCATCAGCTATAAAATATCTAAGGCGCAATGGAATCTGTTTAAGTCATAAAAACGTATGCCCCCATTTGATATTATTCTCCTAATATCTGTAACAAATTATTAAAAAATGCATTTGGATCTAACGGTTTGTGCGTCCCTTTATAAATCCCTATTACTATTGGCTTTAAATGCTGGATATTTGCAATCATGATTTGAATTGGCCAGATATGAATAATGCCTGATTTATCTAAAGTACACTCGTCTGTGTTAAAATCTATTTCCAAGTAATTAATAACGGGTGCAAATGAAACACGTGTACGACATTGAATAACAGCTGCTTCGAGATCAAAATGAATATATTCACCTGGTTCTACGCTGGACACAACGACACGGTTTCGTGGCGTATTGAGAAGTGTTCTAATATCCTTTGGTAAACTAGTGGAAAAGCAAGAATGTGTTCGAAGAAGAGATAATATATTATGAGTGAGTCCCAGATGCGCACAGTAATAAACGGACACAGCAAGCTGAGTGAAATGGACACAGTAACAAACGGACACAGAGCGAAACGGACACAGACCAAATGCGCACACTGCACATGCGCACAGACCAAATGCATACACGGAAAGTCGCAAGCCCATGTGATGCAGTGAATGCTTTGCACGCACGCACACACACACACACACACACACACACACACACACACACACACACACACACACACACACACGGAAGGGGGGGGAGTGCAAGGGGGGCCTTCGGTCCCCCTCCCGCACCCACCCCGTCCAAGTCGCTAACCTGGACTTTACTCTGCTTGCAATGTACATGGATTGCATTTGGTCCGTGCGCACGTGCAATGCGCATGTGCAGTGTGCGCATTTGGTCCGTGTGCATTTGGTCCGTGCGCATTTGGTCTGTGTCCGTTTCGCACTGTGTCCGTTTGTTACTGTGTCGGTTTATTACTGTGTCCGTTTGATCTGTGTCCGTTTGTTACTGTGTCCGTTTCACTCAGCCTGCTGTGTCCGTTTATTACTGTGCGCATCTGGGACGCTCCCTATATTATTACCTTGAACGTGCGTTAAATTATTATCAACGAAGCAAGATGCTAATTGTTCATAAAAAGATGATTCCATCAAAGTAGTATTGAAAAACGATGAAAATATCACCAGTATTACTAATAGACAAAGAAGAACAAGATTCATCAGTGTCTGTAGTTATCTCATCATAAGTCTTTTTATGTTATTTACAGATTTTCAGAAACAGGATATCTTTTAGAGATCTTTTTGACAACATATTGTTCACGTCATTCTATGACGTCAAAATACGGTACATTTCATGACGTCAGAAATTTGTGACATTCGACCGTCATTTTAACGTCATAAGAGCGTCATTTCGTGACGTCAAGAATAGTCAGTAAATGACCATTTTGGGACGTCAAAATGACGTGAGCTTGCTACCTGGGGATAAAGGAAAATTGTGATTGAGAGAGATTAAACAAGAAAGCTAGAAAGTGAAAGTTTTGAAAATTGATTGAAAATTAACAAGTAACATTACATATAATATATTATAATTTTCAATTTATTTAAAGAAGATTAAGTATGGAGGTAAAGTGTGTAAGAGTAATATTGGACAATATAAAAATATAATATAAATAATAATTTGTGCTGAGAGAGGGAAAGAGAGGGGGGGGAGAGTGAGAGATAAAAAAAGGAATTAAATAAGAAGGTAAAGTGTGTGAGAGTATTATTGAAAAACATTAAAATATAATATAATTAATAATATGTGTTTAGAGAAGGAGAGAGAGTGAGAAAGAGAGAGGGGGGGGAGAGATTGAGAGAACGTGAGAAATAAAGAAGGGGATTAAATAAAAAGGTAAAGTGTGACAGTAATATTGAACAATATGAAAATATAATATAAATAATAATTTGTGTTTAGAAAGAGAGAGAGAGAGAGAGAGAGAGAGAGAGAGAGAGAGAGAGAGAGAGAGAGAGAGAGAGAGAGAGAGAGAGGGAGGGAGAGGGAGGGAGAGGGAGAGAGAGAGAGAGAGAGAGAGAGAGAGAGAGAGAGAGAGAGAGAGAGAGAGATAAAGAAGGGGATTAAGTAAGAAGGTAAAGTGTGTAAGAGTGAGATTAGAAAACATGAAAATATAATATGATTAATAATTTGTGTTTAGAGAGAGAAAGAGATAGAGGGAGGAGAGTGAGAGAGCGTGAAAGATAAAAAAGGGGAGGATTACATAAGAAGGTAAAATGTATAAGAGTAATATTGAACAACATAAAAATATAATTAATAATTTGTGTCGAAAGAGAAAGAGAGAGAGAGAGAGGGGGGGGGGAGAGGGAGAGTGAGAGAATGAGAGAGCGTGAGATAAAAAAAATAAAAAATAAAATTTAAAATAATTAAGTAAATAATAATTTTTTATAAAATATGTTTTTATATAATATTATGTAATTATTTATAAAATCAAGAGGCACGGTAGTGCCTCGCGCCAAGTGTACGCGCGCGAAGCACTGCCGTGCCTCTATTTACGCGAGACGTCGTTTGCAAGATTTCGTAGATTATTGTATCTCAATAACGGCTGAATCGATCGATTTCTAAATAAGCTTAATGGATAGCTTGCATCCTATTTATATAACAAAAGTGTTTTTATTTTTCCGCTACGTGACTTACGTGCGAAGATATCGTGATTTAAAGTTTCGTATCAAGAGTAATAAATTTTAAGAAACGTCGTCGTCGTCATTATTATCGTCGTCGCCCGGGACAGATGGTGGGGATTTGTACTTTTGCTTTTTGCGCGATAGATGGTTACGAATGTGACAGGGGCACGAGAATTGACAAAAAGTGCATGTTCGTGTCCGTGGAAGTTCAGTAAACGAGAAATTACGTGTTTTGATTGGCGGTCGAGTCCGCCTGTGGCGCCTGTCGAGGTAATGTTTAATGTTTAATCCGCGGCGAGATTCACGGCGGTAAAGTGACAGTTCGAGGTTAGTGATGTGTTGACGTGTGCGAGGTTAGTTGTGACTTTATTTTTATGTATATTTATAATTTATAAATACATTAATTATAAATATATTAATTACATTACGTTTTTAATTAATTAATTAAATTTATATAAAATTTAATTTTCAGCTGAACCATAAAAGCGATTGATTGATTATGCTTTATCGTGACAGTAAGTTCTCGCAATGAGCTTCAAGAAATTATTGCACATTGCTTCGTCTTGGAACAATTGTGTAATAATTTATTATTATTATGTATATACTGAAAAATCGCAGAATAATCAAAAGTAAGAAAGTCTCTCTTTTCTAATAACATTGTATAATAATTTATAATATGTGTATACTAATAATTAATCAAGAGGCATGGTAGTATGTATACATGTATATACATATGTTATGTATAATATATTATTATGTATATATGTACATATATATGAATGTGTGTGCGTAATTTATCTCTTTCTCTTTCTCTCTCTTTTTCTTTATGTAAGTAATGCTTCTTTTTTTTAATTATTTATATTCTAGGATAAGATTCAGCTCGAGTATGGATATGTCTTTCCAGGATGCTACGCACTTCAGTTTCACACAAGTTATAAATATATAGTAGGCAAGAATTTTGTGAATACTACTTATCGACGAGTCGAAGTTAAGGAACCACAAGTTTTTTGCAGATCAGACCAATAATTTAACGTCAAGTAAAGGTACAGAAATAAGATCTTTCTTACATTTTTTTAGAATAATATTTGAGATAATATTTTATCATTTTTTAAGAAATGTGTCCATTTAGAACGATTTGCTATTGTAAAAAAATTAAATAAATTTTGCATGATTAAATATGTATATACCGAAAAATCGCAGAATAACCAAAAATATGAAAGTCTTTCTTTCCTTATAACATCGTATAATAATTTATATGTGTTACTAATAAGTAATATGTATACACGTGTATACATATAATATGTATATACATATATATGATTGTGTGTGCGTAATTTATCTCTTTCTCTTTCTCTCTCTTTTTCTTTATGTAAGTAATGCTTTCCTTTTTTAATTATTTATATTCTAGGATAAGATTGAGCTCGAGTATGGATATATCTTTTCAGGATGCTACGCATTTTAGTTTCACACAAGTTTACATAAATATATAGTAGTCAAGAATTTTTTGAACACTATTTATCGGCGAAGTTAAAGAACCACAAGTCATTTGCAGATCAGACGAATATTTTAACGTTAAGTAAAGGTACAGAAATAAGACCTTTCTTTCATTTTTTTAGAATAATATTCTAAGAAATATGTCCATTTAGAAACGATTTGATATTGTAAAAAAATTAAATAAATATTGCATGATACATATTTACAGACAAAATTTCATATTGGATGTTACACTACCACCTGATACAGGAGACAATCTTCTTATATCATTAAGAGAGCACTTCGACGTCTCAGATTTGCTTTGCTGAACGCAGTATTTGTTGTAAGGTAAGTGTCTTAATATAATATAATAATTAATTAATATTATTTTTACTAACGTTTGATTAATTACGTATGTTTATATTTATTTGATGGCATTGCAGGTTTGAAAAAATTGAAGAATTAAAAATAGAGAATTCAATAAACGTGAACGATCCATTTTTAGATTTTTCTCCGCACGCGCGTATTACATACCGCAGCATCTCATGCAATTGTGTTTGGACATGTATGTCACATCAGTACTCATTCAGATATTCTGTAAGGTGATTGATCTTATTACAATCGAAGTACTTTTAGGTCTGTGGTGAAGGCAGAAATTTAATAAGTATAAAAAACGATATGCAGGATAGTTATATAACGCTGAAAATTTAAAATAACTTGTTTAGTTATTTCATATTACTGACTCCACATTTATAAATTTTAGACGTTATTGCGGCTGAATTTATAAAGTTATATAAAAATATGGCAAAGATTTTCTATCATCCTTTTTATATTTATTAAATTTCTGCCTTCATCACAGACCTAAAAGTACTCTGATTGTACTAGGATCAATCACCTTACAGAATATCTGAATGAGTACTGATATGACATACTTACATGTCCAAACACAATTGTATGAGATGCTACGGTATGTAATACGCGCGTGAGGAGAAAAATCTAAAAATGGATTGTTCACGTTTATTGTATTCTCTATTTTTAATTCTTCAATTTATTCAAACCTGCAATGCCATCAAATAAATATAAACATACGTAATTAATCAAACGTTAGTGAAAATAATATTAATTATTATATTATATTAAGACACCTTACAACAAATACTGCATTCAGCAAAGAAGTGCTCGAAGTGCTCTCTTAATGATATAAGAAGATTGTCTCCTGTATTTGGTGTTAGTGTAACATCTAATATGAAATTTTGTCTGTAAATATGTATCATGCAATATTTATTTAATTTTTTTACAATATCAAATCGTTTCTAAATGGACATATTTCTTAGAATATTATTCTAAAAAAATGTAAGAAAGGTCTTATGTCTGTACCTTTACTTAACGTTAGAATATTCGTCTGATCTGCAAATGACTTGTGGTTCTTTAACTTCGACGATAAATAGTGTTCAAAAAATTCTTGACTACTATATATTTATGTAAACTTGTGTGAAACTGAAATGCGTAGCATCCTGAAAAGACATATCCATACTTGAGCTCAATCTTATCCTAGAATATAAATAATTAAAAAAGGAAAGCATTACTTACGTAAAAAAAAGAGAGAGATAGAGAACGAGATAAATTACGCACACACAATCATATATATGTATATACATATTATATGTATACACGTGTATACATATTACTTATTAGTATACACATATAAATTATTATACGATGTTATAAGGAAAGAAAGACTTTCATATTTTTGGTTATTCTGCGATTTTTCGGTATATACATATTTAATCATGCAAAATTTATTTAATTTTTTTACAATAGCAAATCGTTCTAAATGGACACATTTCTTAAAAAATGATAAAATATTATCTCAAATATTATTCTAAAAAAATGTAAGAAAGATCTTATTTCTGTACCTTTACTTGACGTTAAATTATTGGTCTGATCTGCAAAAAACTTGTGGTTCCTTAACTTCGACTCGTCGATAAGTAGTATTCACAAAATTCTTGCCTACTATATATTTATAACTTGTGTGAAACTGAAGTGCGTAGCATCCTGGAAAGACATATCCATACTCGAGCTGAATCTTATCCTAGAATATAAATAATTAAAAAAAAGAAGCATTACTTACATAAAGAAAAAGAGAGAGAAAGAGAAAGAGATAAATTACGCACACACATTCATATATATGTACATATATACATAATAATATATTATACATAACATATGTATATACATGTATACATACTACCATGCCTCTTGATTAATTATTAGTATACACATATTATAAATTATTATACAATGTTATTAGAAAAGAGAGACTTTCTTACTTTTGATTATTCTGCGATTTTTCAGTATATACATAATAATAATAATAAATTATTACACAATTGTTCCAAGACGAAGCAATGTGCAATAATTTCTTGTAGCTCATTGCGAGAACTTACTGTCACGATAAAGCATTATCAATCAATCGCTTTCATGGTTCACTTATTACTCTTTCTGTGTCTCCCCTTCTTTTCTTTGACTCTCTCACTCTGTCTCTCTTCCTTCTTCGTATCACTCTTTCTCTCTCTCTTTGTCTCTTTCACTCTCTTTCTCACACTTTCATTCATAAATACGTAGCGTACGACACACACACATACACTTTTTCTCTTTCCCTCTCTTTGAAAAAAATGTTTAATATCCTTCTCTCTCTGTCTCTTTCACTCTTTCTGTGTCTCAGCCCTTCTCCCCCCTTTTTCTGTTTCCTACTCTCTCTATCCCTTTTATCCTGTTGTCTGTTTGTCTCTCTCTTTCCTTCCTTCACTCTCTTTCTTTTACACATTCTCTTTTTTCTCGTCTCTCTCTCTCTCTCTCTCTCTCATTCTGTCTTTTTCACTCTCTTTTTCTCACTTTCACAAATGCACATGCACACACACATGCATTCTCTCTCTCACAGAATATTATTTTTATATGAATTTTATTTTATATATTTTTTTTATTTATTAAGTTTTTTTTACATTTATTAAGCTTTACATTTATTAAGCTATTTATTTTTCGACGGAGTTGGGGTTGGTGCCGGAGCTGGAGGCGGAGGTTGAATCCTCTGTAAACAAATATACAATTTAATGTTAAATATTTTTAAATATTTCATTGTTTAATTTTTGTTTATTAATATTTTACTTACTTCTTATGAACAGGTAAAATAGAAAACATTTCTTAGGTCGCGCCCACGGCCTCGTCCACGGCCTCCACGACCTCCACGGCCTCCACGGCCTTCTTGTCCTCCGCGGCCTTTGCGATTTCGACCTCCTCGTTGCCACCGACGAGCTGTAATAAAAAATACAATATATTTTATTAATATACTATACTAGGTTAGGGTTAGAGATTAATTAGTATTATTAATAATGTTAAAGAAAATTATATTTCTGTTGTACTTACGTTTTTCGTTTTTCTCGTCTTTTAATGGCGGTAGAGCCGGGTCCGGGTTCGGGGGCGGGACCGGTTCCGGTGTTGGAATTGGGGTCGAAGACGAGGCCGAAGCCGGGACCGTAGTCGGGGCCGGAGCCGGGGCCGTAGTCGGAGCTGGGGCTGTAGTCAAAGCTGGGGTCGTAGTCGGAGCCGGAGCTGAAGGCGGGTGAATTGTTCCCGATGTTTTCGGCACCGCCATCGCCGGTTGAACTTTTTTTGTTCTTTTTTGTACATGTAGCTGATCAAAACGATCAGCTGCATGTGCAAAAATCTGTTCGTCTTGTTCATCAATTTCCATATTTATTCTGTAACATAAATTTTATTATTTATTTATTCTATATATTTTATATTTTAATATTGTGTTTCATTAATACTTACGTTTTATCTTTCCTTGTAGCCATCTTGTTGATAACTGTTTATTTCTTTAGCAACCAAGTGTCTTTACGGAAGACCAGCCTCAATTGTTTATTAAATTCATTTTTATGAATAGATACATGGGGACACTTCATTGATGTTTGCTAATGCATCTTTATAAAGTTTATGGCCGTTCAAATGGTGATTAGTGGTGATTAGTGGTGATTATTCTTCGGATTTGGTTATTAAAGTGAGAGGAGGATATTCAAAATTGTATTTTTGTAAGTTTAAAAATGTCTCATTTTTATTTTTTTAGGTAAAAGCAAACAGACATTTAGAGTAAAATGTGGTTATGTTATTCATGTTTTGATATGTTTATATATTTATTTGATAATCAGGTATTTTACTATGCTTTTACAATTAAATATGTTAATATTTTATTATTGAGTGTATTTATTGTTATGTATATCTTTGTTCTAATTTTTAGTATTTGTATTATATAATTACTGCGTTTTTTAACGTTTGCTTGCTTCTGTCTAATATTATTACATTAAAATTCTAAAATAAATAATTTCGTAGCATATATAAATATTATAAAAATATTTGTGGAAATTGTCAATAAGGTCGGTAGTGCCTCGCACTCTAAGTGTACGCGCAAGCGAGGTAACACCGTTGTCTCTGTTACGCGAGACATCGTTTACAAGATTTATAAATTATCAGATCTCAATAACGGCAAAATTGATTAATTTTTAATTAAATTTAATGAATAGTATCCGATTTATATAATAAAAGTGTTTTTCTGCAACGTAATTTACAAGCGAAGATATCGCGATAATTAAAGTTTTTCTTTTATTGTTATTATTATTATTATTATTATTATTATTATTATTATTATTATTATTATTATTATTATCATCATAATTTGCATGTTATATCATGAATTATATTGTGGAGGATAGAAATATAATTAATAACTTCAAAGCTTGGAATTTAAAAGTAACAATAAGAAATTTTATTATGAAAAAATTGTTGGTTACAATAAAATTTTCTTTTTTTTAAGCCGGTGTATATGCTGTTGTTGATAAGAAGTTCACTGAGGTTCATCATGTTTTAAATTCAGCGAACCATTATATAGAGAATTGGAATTGTATATCAAAAGGAATATTTGAAGCTGTACTTTATAGTTTATCTATTATCATTATCTTATGACATACCAGGTAAGAGAATAGTTACAAGTATTATAATTTTATTTAAAAGAATATTTCATTGCACATAGTCAAAAAAATATTTTATTGTAACTGTATGGTTCTTAAAGTTGAATTGAATGTATTGAATGTATGATAGTTATTATAGAATTATCTTTTTTAGATTTTTAAAATAGGTAAAAAGCGAGAAAACTTGTCTGAAACAATTTTAGAAAAGTATATAGACCATAATGTCATTCAGCTGATGATGACTTGTTTGTCGATGATGGGATTATAGGCTGTAATGTAGAAGATGTGTTTATATGAATCCCAAAGATCATTTGTATGCCTTAGTCTTTTTAGTCATGTATTCTTTGTGAGCCAGAAATATGGATAAGACGCAGAAATATACCGATAAGTTTATTAGTCAAATTAAAACTAAAAAGTAAGTATTTAAATACTTTCTTGTTGAAACAATTTAATACAATTCTTTTTATATATTCATAAAGATCACATTAAAAAATTTTATTTACAATTTTGATTGAGGCATACATGAGACGGAAGACTACAAAATGATTGAGTTTTCTTTTTAAATATAAACTGATACGTAATTCCATATTTTACTTTTCATTCTTTTTGTATTAATTTAATATAGCATATATATTGCTATTTTACAGTTAACACGGACAAAATAGGTTTATTATTAATAACTGTAAATGAATAATAAATGTAATTATAAAAGTACAATAACAATTTAACTGCAAATAAAAAATTGTTTGAATGTGATCTTTGTGAATGTTAATAAATTGTTTTGGGAACAATAATGTATTTAAATACTTGCGTTTTAATTTTTTGATTTGACTAAATCTTATCTGTATATTTCTATTTTTGTGTCTTCAACATGTCCAGTTTGCATTGAATGTATGATAGTTATTAAATAGACTAAGACGTACAGATAATTCTTGGGTATCCATATAAACATATCTCTGATATTGCAGTCTGTGACTAGGTTATCGGCAGGTCAGCTGGGTGACGTGGTTTTTATATCTTGTTGTAATTTTTCAATAATTTAAAAAAGATGGTTGTATGTTATTTTTAAGAGCCACACATTTGCAAAAAATTCCTCGGAACAAGTTATAATACAGATACTTTTTGACTTAAAAAATAAACTGTTCACTTCTTTTTATCATTTTTCTTGGTAAAATTTCATTATTTGATACTTTTGAGGTTCATATATTTTGTGGAGTACAGTGTAAATTCTAAGCTTTGAAGTTAATTATATCTCTTTTTCCTTACTTTTCTATTCTTCTATTTAGGTTTTAATAAAGTGCTTCTTCCTCTTTTTTTTTAAATAACTAAAAATAGAACATAACACAAAGTATTAATCTTATAATACTTATTCTAAACAAAAAATGAAAATTTTGTGTACCTTAGTATTTTCTTCTATGATTCAGTTCACAACACATTAATAATAATGATAAATTCCATAAACTCCTTGTTGTTGATTAGACTTCCTTATAAAAATATTTTATTGAAAATCACTCTTAATTGATCCATTTTATTGAATTTTATTAAATTTATTTAAATCCATTAAAACTTATTAAGATTGGTTAAAATTAATTTAAATTAATTAAATTTTATTAAAGTTCTTTAAGATTCATTAAAATTTATTAAATTTATTTTATTGTTATTTAGCAAAAAAAATAAATTTTTGAATTTTAATGAATTTTAAAGAATTTAAATAAAATTTAATTAATTTTAATTAATTTTAACGAATCTTAATAAATCTTAATTAAAAGGGATCAATTGAGAAAAATTTTCAGTAAAATATTTCAGTAATATGTTTTCATCAGTGATGGTAAAACTTTATTAGATGTTGTATGTAACACAATGTTTCGACCATTGCTTTTTGGTTTTTAAGTGTCAATTTTGTCTCTTATTTAAAAAAAATATTTCATTGCACATATTCAAAAAAATATTTTATTGTAACTGTGTGGCTCTTAAAGATATTATACAATTATCTTTTTTAGATTATTGAAATAGGTAAAAAGCGTGAAATCTTGTCTGAAACAATTTCAGAAAAGTATATAGACCATAATGTCATTCAGCTGATGATGTTTGTCGATGATGGGATTATAGGCTGTAATATAGAAGATGTGTTTATATGGATGCCAAAGATCATTTGTATGCCTTAATTTATTTAGTCATGTATTCTTTATGAGCCAGAAATATGGATAAGACGCAGAAATATACCGATAAGTTTATTAGTCAAATTAAAACTAAAAAGTAAGTATTTAAATACTTTCTTGTTGAAACAATTTAATACAATTCTTTTTATATATTCATAAAGATCACATTAAAAAATTTTATTTACAATTTTGATTGAGGCATACATGAGACGGAAGACTACAAAATGATTGAGTTTTCTTTTTAAATATAAACTGATACGTAATTCCATATTTTACTTTTCATTCTTTTTGTATTAATTTAATATAGCATATATATTGCTATTTTACAGTTAACACGGACAAAATAGGTTTATTATTAATAACTGTAAATGAATAATAAATGTAATTATAAAAGTACAATAACAATTTAACTGCAAATAAAAAATTGTTTGAATGTGATCTTTGTGAATGTTAATAAATTGTTTTGGGAACAATAATGTATTTAAATACTTGCGTTTTAATTTTTTGATTTGACTAAATCTTATCTGTATATTTCTATTTTTGTGTCTTCAACATGTCCAGTTTGCATTGAATGTATGATAATTATTAAATAGACTAAGACGTACAGATAATTCTTGGGTATCCATATAAACATATCTCTGATATTGCAGTCTGTGACTAGGTTATCGGCAGGTCAGCTGGGTGACGTGGTTTTTATATCTTGTTGTAATTTTTCAATAATTTAAAAAAGATGGTTGTATGTTATTTTTAAGAGCCACACATTTGCAAAAAATTCCTCGGAACAAGTTATAATACAGATACTTTTTGACTTAAAAAATAAACTGTTCACTTCTTTTTATCATTTTTCTTGGTAAAATTTCATTATTTGATACCTTTGAGGTTCATATATTTTGTGGAGTACAGTGTAAATTCTAAGCTTTGAAGTTAATTATATCTCTTTTTCCTTACTTTTCTATTCTTCTATTTTAGGTTTTAATAAAGTGCTTCTTCCTCTTTTTTTTTAAATAACTAAAAATAGAACATAACACAAAGTATTAATCTTATAATACTTATTCTAAACAAAAAATGAAAATTTTGTGTACCTTAGTATTTTCTTCTATGATTCAGTTCACAACACATTAATAATAATGATAAATTCCATAAACTCCTTGTTGTTGATTAGACTTCCTTATAAAAATATTTTATTGAAAATCACTCTTAATTGATCCATTTTATTGAATTTTATTAAATTTATTTAAATCCATTAAAACTTATTAAGATTGGTTAAAATTAATTTAAATTAATTAAATTTTATTAAAGTTCTTTAAGATTCATTAAAATTTATTAAATTTATTTTATTGTTATTTAGCAAAAAAAATAAATTTTTGAATTTTAATGAATTTTAAAGAATTTAAATAAAATTTAATTAATTTTAATTAATTTTAACGAATCTTAATAAATCTTAATTAAAAGGGATCAATTGAGAAAAATTTTCAGTAAAATATTTCAGTAATATGTTTTCATCAGTGATGGTAAAACTTTATTAGATGTTGTATGTAACACAATGTTTCGACCATTGCTTTTTGGTTTTTAAGTGTCAATTTTGTCTCTTATTTAAAAAAATATTTCATTGCACATATTCAAAAAAATATTTTATTGTAACTGTGTGGCTCTTAAAGATATTATACAATTATCTTTTTTAGATTATTGAAATAGGTAAAAAGCGTGAATCTTGTCTGAAACAATTTCAGAAAAGTATATAGACCATAATGTCATTCAGCTGATGATGTTTGTCGATGATGGGATTATAGGCTGTAATATAGAAGATGTGTTTATATGGATGCCAAGATCATTTGTATGCCTTAATTTATTTAGTCATGTATTCTTTATGAGCCAGAAATATGGATAAGACGCAGAAATATACCGATAAGTTTATTAGTCAAATTAAAACTAAAAAGTAAGTATTTAAATACTTTCTTGTTGAAACAATTTAATACAATTCTTTTTATATATTCATAAAGATCACATTAAAAAATTTTATTTACAATTTTGATTAAGGCATACATGAGACGGAAGACTACAAAATGATTGAGTTTTCTTTTTAAATATAAACTGATACGTAATTCCATATTTTACTTTTCATTCTTTTTGTATTATTTAATATAGCATATATATTGCTATTTTACAGTTAACACGGACAAAATAGGTTTATTATTAATAACTGTAAATGAATAATAAATGTAATTATAAAAGTACAATAACAATTTAACTGCAAATAAAAAATTGTTTGAATGTGATCTTTGTGAATGTTAATAAATTGTTTTGGGAACAATAATGTATTTAAATACTTGCGTTTTAATTTTTTGATTTGACTAAATCTTATCTGTATATTTCTATTTCTGTGTCTTCAACATGTCCAGTTTGCATTGAATGTATGATAGTTATTAAATAGACTAAGACGTACAGATAATTCTTGGGTATCCATATAAACATATCTCTGATATTGCAGTCTGTGACTAGGTTATCGGCAGGTCAGCTGGGTGACGTGTTTTTATATCTTGTTGTAATTTTTCAATAATTTAAAAAAGATAGTTGTATGTTATTTTTAAAAGCCACACATTTGCAAAAAATTCCTCGGAACAAGTTATAATACAGATACTTTTTGACTTAAAAATAAACTGTTCACTTCTTTTTATCATTTTTCTTGGTAAAATTTCATTATTTGATACCTTTGAGGTTCATATATTTTGTGGAGTACAGTGTAAATTCTAAGCTTTGAAGTTAATTATATCTCTTTTCCTTACTTTTCTATTCTTCTATTTTAGGTTTAATAAAGTGCTTCTTCCTCTCTTTTTTTTTAAATAACTAAAAATAGAACATAACACAAAGTATTAATCTTATAATACTTATTCTAAACAAAAAATGAAAATTTTGTGTACCTTAGTATTTTCTTCTATGATTCAGTTCACAACACATTAATAATAATGATAAATTCCATAAACTCCTTGTTGTTGATTAGACTTCCTTATAAAAATATTTTATTGAAAATCACTCTTAATTGATCCATTTTATTGAATTTTATAAATTTATTTAAATCCATTAAAACTTATTAAGATTGGTTAAAATTAATTTAAATTAATTAAATTTTATTAAAGTTCTTTAAGATTCATTAAAATTTATTAAATTTATTTTATTGTTATTTAGCAAAAAAAATAAATTTTGAATTTTAATGAATCTTAAAGAATTTAAATAAATTTAATTAATTTTAATTAATTTTAATGAATCTTAATAAATCTTAATTAAAAGGATCAATTGAGAAAAATTTTCAGTAAAATATTTCAGTAATATGTTTTCATCAGTGATGGTAAAACTTTATTAGGTGTTGTATGTAACACAATTAATGTTTCGATCATTGCTTTTTGGTTTTTCTTAAGTGTCAATTTTGTCTTTTATTGGACGTGTTTATATTTTAATGATTATATTTTAAATTGCAAGAAATCGAGAGCACTAGCTACTCATTTAGAAAATGTGACGTCAATTGCGAAAAATTAATACTAAAAATTATCTGAATTTTTTAATGGGTGGCACTCACTTGGACATGGTTCAATGGAAACAGTGCATTTGCACACAGTGTTTTTGGACACGATATTTTGCGCACAATTCATTTGCACACCGTTCATTAAGAACTTAATTTTTTAATAGCAGTTTACTCTTGTAGGACGTTGTGCTACCGGTATTTATGTTGAAAACGGTGTTTAAACCGAAAGAGCATCTAATTCGATATTTACATATCTTGGAACAAGGCTAAATAAAAAAATTTCCATACCAATACGATAAACATGTATTTTCTGTTGCATTTGCTGTTTTAATAACGAAATAGCAAATGCTATTGCAAAAAACACAATCATGCGTATTTGGTTGTAACTTTATTAGGTGTTGTATGTAACACAATTAATGTTTTGACCATTGCTTTTTGGTTTTTCTTAAGTGTCAATTTTGTCTTTTATTGGACGTGTTTATATTTCAATGATTATATTTTAAATTGCAAGAAATTGAGAGCACTAGCTACTCATTTAGAAAATGTGACGTCAATTGCGAAAAATTAATACTAAAAATTATCTGAATTTTTTAATGGGTGGCACTCACTTGGACATGGTTCAAATGGAAACGGTGCATTTGCACACAGTGTTTTTGGACACGATATTTTGCGCACAATTCATTTGCACACCGTTCATTAAGAACTTAATTTTTTAATAGCAGTTTACTCTTGTAGGACGTTGTGCTACCGGTATTTATGTTGAAACGGTGTTTTAAACCGAAAGAGCATCTAATTCGATATTTACATATCTTGGAACAAGGCTAAATAAAAAACATTTCCATACCAATAACGATAAACATTGTATTTTCTGTTGCATTTGCTGTTTTAATAACGAAATAGCAAATGCTATTGCAAAAACACAATCATGCGTATTTGGTTGTAACTTTATTAGGTGTTGTATGTAACACAATTAATGTTTTGACCATTGCTTTTTGGTTTTTCTTAAGTGTCAATTTGTCTTTTATTGGACGTGTTTATATTTCAATGATTATATTTTAAATTGCAAGAAATTGAGAGCACTAGCTACTCATTTAGAAAATGTGACGTCAATTGCGAAAAATTAATACTAAAAATTATCTGAATTTTTTAATGGGTGGCACTCACTTGGACATGGTTCAAATGGAAACGGTGCATTTGCACACAGTGTTTTGGACACGATATCTTGCGCACAATTCATTTGCACACCGTTCATTAAGAACTTAATTTTTTAATAGTAGTTTACTCTTGAAGGACGTTGTGCTACCGGTATTTATGTTGAAACGGTGTTTAAACCGAAAGAGCATCTAATTCGATATTTACATATCTTGGAACAAGGCTAAATAAAAAACATTTCTATACCAATAACGATAAACATTGTATTTTCTGTTGCATTTGCTGTTTTAATAACGAAATAGCAAATGCTATTGCAAAAACACAATTATGCGTATTTGTTTGTTCTTGCACCAAAGGAAATTTTACAGGATACTTAATAATAAAGTTATACGTTGGGAATAATTTTTCCAAAAATTGTTTCTGACACTCACTTAACATTTTGAATTAAAAGAATCATAAACATATATAGCCTTAGTATCATAATAACAACATGTCCAATGTATTCCCAATCTTGTAACAGGTAATATCTGTATATGCTTCTTATTGGTCGGTACCGGTTGCACTCTATCTATTCTTTGTACTAGCCATGTTCCAACTGGTCTATAAGCTGAATATTTTTCAACAAGATAATTAAAATGATCCATATGCAAATCATTTAACCATCCATTTTGAACAATAATACTTTTTTGTTCTAACGACAGCGTCATTTCTTGTTGATGTTTCTCTTTATTAAAATATTTAATTCCAAAATTGTTTTTATATTGCAAATGATTATTAACAAATTTATTTTCTATATCCTTGTTTATGTCGTAAACTTTTCCATTTCTTTCTTTGTTATTACAATCGTTATTTTTTACACACAATTCATTTTGAGATTTATTAAACTGCTCAATATAAATATCACTCACAGATTGTACCTGTTCTTTTGATATTTGTTGAAAAGTGCAAACTTTTTGTTGATTCAATTTCTGTGCTTGCGTCTTTTCACTTTGACGTTTATTACGTAAACGAACCGCTTCAGCCTCTTTTGCTCTTATTACTGTTAACGGAAACACTGTCTGAGGCACACCATACGTAAGATCTTGAGGAAAATGCTCAATTTTATTAAACTTAAAAAGATCTAATAAGTGCGAGCGCATTTTACTAACATTATATCTTACTTTTTCGGGTTTAACATTAAATAATAATGAAGTAGCAAAAGCTATTGCAAAAACGCCACAACATTGTATTTTCTGTTGCATTTGCTGTTTAATAACGAAATAGCAAATGCTATTGCAAAAACACAATCATGCGTATTTGTTTGTTCTTACACCAAAGGAAATTTTACGGATACTTAATAATAAAGTTACACGTTGGGAATAATTTTTCCAAAAATTGTTTCTGACATTTACTTAACATTCTTGAATTAAAAGAATCAAACATATATAGCCTTAGTATTATAATAATAACAACATGTCCAATGTATTCCCAATCTTACCCAATGTATACCCAACCACTCATAACAGGTAATATCTGTATATGCTTTTTATTGGTCGGTATCGGTTGCACTCTATCTATTTTTGCTCTATCGACTTTGGTATCTAAATGAAATTGTCCATTTATCTATTCTTAAAGTACTGTGGTCACGAATTATTTCCTCAGTATTTAATTTGTGTAACTCGTTTGTTACTGTGGCGATACTGGTGTGCACATTAAAATAATTGTCTATTTGCCTGCTTTTAAAATATTGGTCCTAAATATTTTGCTTAACATTTAACTCGTGTAACTTAATTGTTAAGGTTCGGTGAGGTAGTAAAGTACTAAGATAATAAGGTAGTCTAAGGTCGTTGAAATTTGCGACAGTTAATGAACCTAAGGCTGGATTTACAATAGGATCTACAATATGTATTAAGCTTTATGCCTTAAAATCTTGACCAATTATAACTGAATGTGCGAAGAATAATCGAATAATTAGTTAATTCTTTATGGCTTAGGGTCGATTTCATTAACTCCGGTTACCTTAACCGGTCGGTTATTTCATTGGAATTGACCAATCGAATTTGTTAATTTGTTTAACAACAAATACGATTGGTCAATTCTAATGGAATAACCGGCCAGTTAAGGTAACCGCAGTTGGTAAAATCGGCCCTTAAGGTTTACTATACCTATTGTAGATCCGACTTAAAACTTATCTTGCAATGACTTTATAGCTTTATTACTACGGCTATTGTAGACAAGGCTTTATATGTAATAATGCCTTTTTTCCTTTTATTTTTAGTTATAGACACTCGTACTGTTTACGGTTTAAAGAGGTAAGATTTATACTTTTTTCTTTCCTTTTTTCTTTTTCTTTCTCCTTTCCTTATTTTTTGTGTACATATCTTTATCTTTCTTTTATTTCTTTTATTTCTTTTTTTTCCTTATTTTTGTTGTTACATATCTTTATTTTTATACTATCTACTACTTTATCTTCTTTCTTTCTTTGATTTTTAATATATTTATAGGAAGCTGCTTTGTGCTTACAAAAAACGGCTGCTGTGCGCCTATAAAAAGGCTGCTGTGCGCTTACAAAAAACGGCTGCTGTGCGCCTATAAAAAAGGCTGCTGTGCGCTTATAAAAGAGCTGCTGTGCGCCTACATAAGAAAGGCTGCTGTGCGCTTACAAAAAACGGCTGCTGTGCGCCTATAAAAAAGGCTGCTGTGCGCTTATAAAAGAGCTGCTGTGCGCTTACATAAGAAAGGCTGCTGAGCGCCTATAAAAAGGCTGCTTTGCGCCTACATAAAGGCTGCTGCGCGCCTACATAAAGGCTGCTGCGCGCCTATATAAAGGTTGCTGTGGGCCTACATAAAAAAACCGCCTATAAAAGGGCTGCTGTGCGTCTACATAAGAAAGGTTGCTGTGCCCCTATAAAAAGGCTGCTTTGCGCCTACATAAAAGCTGCTACGTGCCTATACAAGGGCTGCTGTGCGCTTACATAAAGGTTGCTGCGCGTTTACATAAAAAGGCTGCTGTGCGTCTACATAAAAAAAACTACGTGCCTATAAAAGGGCTGTTGTGCGCCAATATAAAATGTTGTTTATTAGTTATATATAATTATTTTGAATAAAAAATGTCTATGCAAACTAAAAAGGCGAGTAATAATCTCGTTCCT